>NC_045449.1:6161422-6201114 GCF_002776525.5 Piliocolobus tephrosceles
AAAAAAAAAAAAAAAAAAAAAAAAAAAAAATAGATGTCCTGGGTAGTCCAAATAACTGGGAACTAATTTTTCACCATATTGAGGGACTGCTTGGAATTGCACCTGGAAAGCAACGATGTCATCAGCAGACAGCCATGGCTTTCCTATCACAAGGGCACCTGGATATTCTCATTCTGGAAGTATGGGGTCCTTTATGTGGGATTTAAATGGCTTTGCTGATCTGATTCTTGGCAATGTGAGTAGGAATATATGGACTGATATGTAAAGTATCAGTCTTGAGTAGTTTGAAAGTCAAGAATCTCACATGTTAAGGAGTAAAACATTTTGTGGGAGACCATTGGAAAATGGAAGGACAAGGATGAAGCTACAGATATAAGCAGGATGAGAGAGAAAGGCAGAGATGTCATGTTAACTGAAGCATCTGTTTACATGGCCTATGAAGGAAGTGAACCCAGATCAGAGATTCACTGGGGGATGAAGCTCAGGCCAAATCCTCGGCCTTGGTTTGCCCCTGGGTGTTGCTGCCCTCTAAAAGCTGCAGCTGAAATGGAAACGAATCTGTCAGAGATGTTTCTCTCCATCTGAGGTCTGCTCTTTTCCCCTGAGACCATCACCTTCATATACACCACCATCCTGAATTCGTTTTCAATGGCCAGTCTAACAAATGTCCACAAACTTTTACTGGCTTAAAACAACACAAATGTATTATCTTATAGTTCTGGAGCTCAGAATCCCAAAAGGGGTCTCAATGGGCTAAAATTAAGATGTTGGCAGGGCTGCATTCCTTTCTGGAAGCTCTAGGACTGACTCCTTGTCCTTGTTTTTTCCAGCCTGACCACATTTCTTGGGGGAGTCCTTTCCCTGATGCCATCTCTCTGGTTCTCCCTTAACCTCTTCCCCTTTTAAGGACCCTCAGGATTATGTTGGATTCACCCAACATATATTCCTACCTTAAGGTCAGCTGATCAGAAAACTTAATTCCAACTGCTACCTTAATTCTCCTTTGCCATGTAACCTGCCCTACTTGCAGGTTCTGGGGATTAGGACATGGGCATCTTTGGGAGGCCGTGATTCTTGCCTACCATGGAGAATTCCAGTTCCTCAATAATGGGGTCTGGACCACAGCTCCCTCAAAGAAGTAGCTGAACCAGATATGGAGATGGGAAAGAGGATTTCTGGTGGCAAGTTCTACTGATGCTACTGACTGACACAGATGACTCTACCCATCTAGTGTCTCATCTGAAAGCCTAACAAAGGGATTCACCATGAAAAAAGAAAAACAAGATGGTAAAAGATGAACACGTAAAGAGAGTAAATGCACAAGAGAAGGATTTTTTAAATTTATGTATTACATTTTAAGTTCTGGGATACATGTGCAGAACGTGCAGGTTTATTACAGAGGTATACACGTGCCATGGTGGTTTGCTGCACCCATCAACCCATCATCTACATTAGGTATTTCTCCTAATGCTATCCCTCCCCCAGTCCCCTGACCCCCTGACAGGCCCCAGTGTTCTCCTTCCTGTGTCCATGTGTTCTCATTGTTCAATTCCCACCTATGAGTGAGAATATGCAGTGTTTGGTTGTCTGTTCTTGGGTTAGTTTGCTGAGAATGATGGCTTCCAACTTCATCCACATCCCTGCAAAGGACATTAACTCACCCTTTTTTGTGGCTGCATAGTATTCCATGGTGTATATATGCTGCATTTTCTTTATCCAGTCTGTCGTTAATGGGCATTTGCGTTGGTTCTAAGTCTTTGCTATTGTGAACAGTGCTGCAATAAACACCCCCAAAGCCTTCTTCATTCCTTTCAACACTGTGTCTCCCCATAATCAGGTGCAGAACATCAGACGCAAATCAACATTCTTACTTCGCCTCTCTGAGCCTCGGTTTCCACATCGATATGATGGGGGAATAACACCTGGTATTATTAGCAGGGTTACTGGTGATCCCCTAGTAAGAAGGTAAACCCGATTGGTTGAAGAGTTCAGCAGTTTTTGCACTATGTGCTACATTTATTATAGGCATTGACTTCATTGTCCTGATAAGAGCCTTGGTTTCCTCATCTGGAAACTGGGGATGATAATAATTCTCTACCTCATAGGGTGGGGAGGGCAGCTGGTACTTGCTTCTGGTAGGTCCCTTCTTTCAAACAAGTCATCCTCTGATGATCCATCGCTGCCTAGTTGTCAACTCTCTGTCTCTCACACACACGCACCTCCCGGCCTCCTTCCTTCTGCCCACAAGCAGGCATGGACTTCCCCTTCCACGGTGGAGCATCCATGAGCCAGTTCTCCACTCCCCTTCATTGGTGAGCTCCTCTAACCCACGGCCTCCACTGCTCACCACTCCTCCCTCACTTACCAATGTTCGCATTCCGTCTTTGGTCTGAAGCTAAGCTCCAGATCCCTCCCATGCCAACATGGCCTTGTAGCTCTCATTCTTCCTCACTTCTCCACATGTTTGACTTGGCCTGAGGCCACCTTCTCCTCCAGGTAAGACCACGCTAGGTCTTCAGCCTGACCAAGATCCCCACTGGATTCTGAACTCCAGTGAGATCAAGACACAGTTGGTCTCTCCCCGACCTCCATAAACCCAGAGCCTCGGAACCTGGAACGCAGCAGGCTTTTACCACCGCCCAACATGAATGAAGGGATAAATGAATTCATCCAACAGTTCATCACTCCTGGCCGGGCGCGGCGGCTCACGCCCGTAATCCCAGCACTTTGGGAGGCTGAGATGGGAGGATCACCTGAGGTCAGGAGTTCAAGAACAGCCTGGCCAACGCGGTGAAACCCCGTTTCTACTTAAAAATACAAAAATTAGCTCGGTTTCCACATCGATATGATGGGGGAATAACACCTGGTATTATTAGCAGGGTTACGGGCGTGGTGGTGGGCGCCCGTAAACCCAGCTACTCAGGAGGCTGAGGCAGGAGAATTGTTTGAACCCAGGAGGCGGAGGTTGCAGTGAGCCAAGATTGCACCACAGCCCTCCAGCATGGGTAACAGAGCAAGACTCTGTCTCTAAACAAATAAATAAATAAAATCATCATCACTCCCTGTAGCTGGGCTGATAGAACCTAAAATTCCACTCCGGTTCCCTTGAGTGAGTGAGAGAGATGTTGAGAGACCACTACATGCTGGTGAGGAGAACCAGCCAATCACGGAGCAGGCAGCTCTGTGAGATCCCATCGGGGACCTCAGGGCCCTATCTGTCCTATGTCCATCCTGTGAATGACCCACACATGTGGGGAGTGATCACTCACAAAGAAGGGGCCAAGGGTAACTGGACCTGCGTCTGCTCTGCCACGGACCTGCTGTGTGGCCTTGGGAAAGGCCCATCTCCCACAGGGCCTGCGTCTCTTCTCCCTCCGGACCCGAGGCGGGCAGCCTGCCCACTTGGTTCTACGGGTGTCTTCCTTACTAAAAGGATGGGGGCTTGAACTCACCAGGGAATCCTCAGTCAGATCACAGCCCCTGGGAAGTGGTGGGAAAGCAGGTGTTTGGAGGAAAGGATCAAGGCGGGCACCCTAAGACCCCACACCCGAGGAACACCGGAGTTCAGGCTTTATCCAACGTGCTCCCTCCTAACAGCTGGGAGGGAAGAGGCCTCCCGGCGTCAGGTCAGAGAGGGAGACAGGTCATTTCTACTGTTCCAGAGAATAGAGAAGTGGGCTCCAGTCTGTAAGACTGCAGTAAGACGGGGAGGCTCTGGTTGCTGACTTCGTCCCTCCACCAACAAGAGCTGCAGCTGGTTTTACCCTGAATTACCCAGAACAAGCACATCTTTCTACAAAGAGGACTCAAAGTGCTAAATGCAAATTGCGATCCCAGCTTTGGCATACTGGACTCCAGTGGAGCCCCTTGTATTCTGTGTGTGCCCACTGTACATATGAGTGTATCGCCAGCCCAAATAATCCCGCTCTGCTATTGGAATCTATGCCCTTATAGGAGGAACGTCTCCCAGTCTATCCTACCACATCCCAAATAAAAGAGCAGGACTCCATGACCTCGAGTGCCAGTATTCATCATGGCACAGTAACTACTGTTACCAACCACATGAAAGATCTCAAAAGATTGTACTGACTGGAAATAGTACAGGCTTTTCTCTGATTCGTGTAACAGTTTTAAGAGTAGACCCTCGGTAATCTCGGCACTTTGGGAGGCCAAGGCTGGCGGATCACCGAGGTCAGGAGTTTGAGACCAGCCTGGCCAACATGGTGAAAATACATCTCTACCAAAAATACAAAAAGTAAATAAATAAGTAACAGCCAGGCATGGTGGCTCACGCCTGTAATCCCAGCACATTGGGAGGCTGAGGTGGGCAGATCACCTGAGGTCAGGAGTTCGAGACCAGCCTGGCCAACATGGTGAAACATCATCTCTACTAAAAATACAACAACAACAACAAAATAGCCAGGCTTGGTGGCATTCATCTGTAATCCCAGCTACTCGGGAGGTTAAGGTAGGAGAATCACAGGAACCCAGGAGGTGGAGATTGCAGTGAGCCAAGATCGTGCCATTGCACTCCAGCCTGGGCAACAGAGCAAGATCCTATCTCAAAAAAAAAAAAAAAAAAAAAACAGTAGACCCTCAGGTGTCCAGGCTTTCTCCATGCTAGGATTCTACCATCTCACACAAAGGGCCTCACTGATACTTTGGCATCATCAGTCACCAGGTAGGAAGGAATCGAGCGAAGGGCTGCTGGGGCCAAGCCTTAAGCGGCGTGCATCGCTTCCACACCCATTCTCCCTGCTGGTGCTCAGGCTCACGGGCCCACCTAACTTCAAGGGAGCTGGGAAACACAGCCCAGCCCTGTCCAGGGATCAACGAAAATGGCTTTGCCGACCACTTATCTAGTCCATCGCAAGTTTCCTTCCACCATAGTTCCAGGTTCTCAAGCTGCTTTGAATGCTCCCTGGGAATAACCAAGCTTATTTACTCATCCTCCATAATGGGGGCTCCTCACTAAGGGAGGAAAGCAATTAAGTGGCACACCCCAAGAGGTCCCCACCTCTAAATCCCTGGCTAATCCTCCATTCCCATTCCGGCAGCTTTCCTGGGAAGCTGCTTCTACACACTGTCAAAAATTGGTTCCCATTGAGGGCAGCTGTTCTTAAATTAACCAAAACAAGGCTTAGAGGGGAAGAAACATTTGGAGAGACAGCTGATGGCTTCATTGAACCAGAGGAAGCCTCTCTGCCGCTGCCATCCCGCTGCCAGGCCTCTGCTCCCGACGGGCCAAAGGACATCTTTCATGTTCTTCCCTCAGATCTGAACTTGGGGCCGTTTGCAAGTCCCGGAGATGGAGGCTTCTGATGCTGGCCCCAAGAACGGACTGGGCAGCCCTGAGGGTCTGGCCAAAGATGCAACATCCAAGAATAAGAAAAGGCATTTCTGAGAGACAAATGCAAAACTGTCAGCAGGATAAGTACAAAGTTTTGAGATCAGTGTCACTTGCCTTGCTTAGAATTCCCCAAAGGGGTCCTGAAAAGGAGCTGAGAAAGAACTGAAGACTCAGTGTTGGCTGTTTGCAATATTTATTACAAAAAAAAGGACGTCTGTGAAAGGTCGTGGTGTTCACACTGACACAGAGTATGCAGCAGGCTCCCCGAGGCTACGCATCCCTCACTCCCACACTGGCAGGAGCTGCCAGGGCTACGAGAAGGCTGTGAATATTCACTCTCATCTATAGCCAGGAAGTGGAGGTTCTGCCAGAATACAGAAGGCACCTGAACACAGGACACCCAGGAGGTAATGGGAGGCCAGGACTGCTGGGGTGCAGCCAAGGGGTGAGCAGAAGTGACCCCAGGGTGGAAGCATGTATAATGATTCTAAGAACAGGGGCCGGGCACGGTGGCTCACGCCTGTAATCCCAGCACTTTGGAAGGCCAAGGCCGGGGGATCACAAGGTCAGGAGATCGAGACCATCCTGGCAAACATGGTGAAACCCCGTCTCTACTAAAATACAAAAAAATTACCTAGGCATGGTGGCATGCGCCTGTAGTCCCAGCTACTCAGGAGGCTGAGGCAGGGGAATCACTTGAACCCAGGAGGCAGAGGTTGCAGTGAGCCAAGATCGCACCACTGCACTCCAGCCGGGCGACAGAGCAAGACTCTGTCTCAAAAAAAAAAAAAAAAAAAAATATAGAAGCCGCTCTGGAGTGTACTGTCATGGTCAGTCCTTCGAGGGACCTCATGTGCATTGACTCACTGAAGCCTCTGACAACCCCTTGAAGTAGCAACAGTTATGATCTCTATTATCCAAATGAGGAAACAATTGCTCAGAGAGGTTAAGTAACTTGCACAAAAGCGCACAGCTGGTGAGCAGTCAAACCAGGTTAGGAATCGAAGCCCACCCGATTCCAAAGCCCTTGCTGTTAGCATTCATTCTGTTTTGACCTCTGATGTGGCCTTAGAGAAAACAAGACAGGTACCTCCGAGATCATCTCTGAGGGAAACCCTGAGTAGCCATTATCACCAATGAGTAACAGCCACAGTCGGCTTTAATTTGACAACTAAACCGATGATAGCAATGGCCTCAATGTCCCATGCAAGAGGACCACTGAGGGGCCGGGCACGATGGCTCATACCTGTAATCCCAGCACTTTGGGAGGCCAAGGTGGATGGGTCACCTGAGGTCAGGAGTTCGAGACCAGCCTGGCCAGCATGGTGAAACCTAGTCTCTACTAAAAATACAAAAATCAGTTGGATGTAGTGGTGGGTGCCTGTAATCCCAGCTACTTGGGAGGCTGAGGCAGGAGAATCACTTGAACCCAGGAGGCAGAGGTGGCAGTGAGCTGAGATTGCGCCACTGCACTCCAGCCTGGGTAACAAGAGCAAAACTCCATCTCAAAAAAAGAAAACAAGGAGGCAGAAGAGTCAGAGAAGGACATGTGACAACAGAAACAGAGGCTGGAGTGATGTGGCCATGAGCCAAGGCATGCAGGAGCCTCTAGAAGCTAGGAAAGGCAAGGAACGAACTCCCCGCTAGAGCCTCCAGAAGGAATGCAGTCCTGCCAAGAGGACTAAAGTCAACCAATCACTGATTCCAGTCCCAAGTGACCCATTTCAAATTTCTGAACTCCAGAACTGTAAGATAATAAATGTGGGTTTGTAGACTTGTTATAGCAGCAATAAGAAACCAGCACAGGCCGGGCGCAATGGCTCATGCCTGTAATCCTAGCACTTTGGGGGGCCGAGATGGGCAAATACCTGAGGTCAGGAGATCAAGATCAGCCTGAGTAACATGGCAAAACCCCATCTCTACTAAAAACACAGAATGAGCCGGGTGTGGTGGCACCTGCCTGTAATCCCAGCTACTTGGGAAGTTGAGGCAGGAGAATCCCTTGAACTGAGGAGACAGAGGTTGCAGTGAGCCGAGATCATGTCACTGCACTCCAGACTGGGCAACAAGAGCGAAACTCCATCAAAACAAAGAAAAAAGAAAAGAAGGAAAGGAAGGAAAAGAAAGGAAAGGAAAGGAAGGAAAGGAAAGGAGGGAAAAGAAAGGAAGCAAAGGAAAGGAAGGAAAGGAAAGGAAGGAAAGGAAGGAAAGGAAAGGAAGGAAAGGAAAGGAAGGAAAGGAAAGGAGGGAAAGAAAAGGAAGGAAAGGAAAGGAGGGAAAGGAAAGGAAGGAAAGGAAGGAAAGGAAAGGAAGCAAAGGAAAGGAAAGGAAGGAAAGGAAAGGAAGGAAAGGAAAGGAAGGAAAGGAAGGAAAGGAAAGGAAAGGAAGGAAAGGAAAGGAGGGAAAGGAAAGGAAAGGAAAGAAAGGAAAGGAAAGAGGGAAGAAACGAACTAGGCAGTGAGAGTGGCTGCAGAGTGCTGCCTAACAGAATATCAGCGTATTAAATAGGACAAAAGACCCCCACCAACCCAAGGAAGAAAGCTGAGGGAACAAAAGCCCTGACCCCACTCTCCTCCAGCCCCAAATCTCCTACGGGGGCTTGCATGGGAAGAACCCACTGGAAGCCAGAGGGAGCCATTGGTGTATCACCCACAGGATCATCTTCCAGAGCAGGGTGCAGGAAGGAGGGTGGAGAGTGGATTGAAGAGACCATCGGGAGACAACCAGCACAGTACGGCAGCTTGACCAAACTCTTTGCTTGCTAACGTATTAATTATCCAAGAGGAAGAGGCTACATGGGAGTCTTGAGCCGGGTCCCAAGAAGGAGGAGCACGACACCTGCACTCCAGTTGGAAATTAAGACTCACCCTACCCTTAGGACAGAATCTAAGAAGACAGACACAGATCTGGGGCACAGTGGATGGAAATCCCCCCAGAGCTTCCTGGGAAAGGGGTCCTTCAATAGCCTAATAGCCATGCTGGAGGCCAGCCAGCAGGGTGACCAACCCAGAGACCACCACCCCTCATCCTATCTTAACCACCCAATCCCAGCCCTGGCCATCCCTCCTCAATGCCATGCCCTTCACGGATGAGATTCTGCTGGGTACAGAGAAAAGCCCAGGGTTCCAGGCATCAGCTGGACTGGCCATTGCTCCTAGTTTGGGCTCTGGCCAGCTGATACTGTCCAGTGTCAGATCTGGACATCCTCAGGCCCTGCCCTCAGAAACTAACATTTACAGATCAACTTAGCTCAAACACAGCCTCAACACTAGCCAATTACAATACGGTGACTGCAAATTAGAAAAAGGTATCCCCTTCCTGAAAACACTTTCTTGCCATCTATTTGGAACCTGTAGTAACTACACATAGCTAAGATAGATAACAATGAAATTGCAGGAATAGGGGGTGGAGGAGAGAGTACTGGAATTGTTCAGTGCACAACCTGCACAACTGTAAGTGGCCGCCATTCCCAAACTCCCTCCACCATGTTAAGGGACTTCCACTGCACCAGCATCTTACATGGGCCTCTTCTCTTCCAATGCTGCTCTCTTGCGGAAACTATTACAGTAGTCTCCAAAGTGGTCTCCCCCTTTCAATGCAACCTTACACCTACCACAGAGACATCTTTCGAGAATATTCATCTGATCATGCCCCTTGCCAGTGGAAGCCCTTCAGGTCCCCTGGATCTGGTCCTATTCAATCTTGGCAGCTTTTTCTCCCACTACTCTTGTCCTATACAGGTACATACTGGCCTCCACCTGGGCTCTCTCTGAGCCCTACCCTGGCCACAGACTCACCCCATATTCAGTGCCTGCTCTGGCCTTCAACCCATGTCCCAGGCAGGACAAATTCCAGGTCAGGTGCCAACAGCCCCCTCCCAAGTGAGGGCTGTGGCAACCTGGGACAATATGAGATGCCACTCTGGTCTAACTTCAACTCCCAGCCTCTTCTCCTGTATGGGCCGCTCCCATTCGTCAGGGACAATGAGCCCCATCTGCACAGGCTGAGGATCCTTCTCGAGTCCCACCCCCCACCACCCCCGGCTCCCGGCCCCCAGCCTCTGGCCCTGGCCCTGCTCAGGCTCCCACAGGTGGAAGGAGTTTCCCAATAGTAAGGCGGGCCAGTCCCCAGGTGTGCTGTCTCCGGTCTGGGCAGGAGTGACAGCAGGGACCAGGCTGCAGTGTTCTGAGGACCAACAGTAATTCCTCTTGTTCAGACACAAGGGCAACCTCGGTGCCTCTGTTCCAATCACCCAGAGAGAGGCTCACTGTGGCTGCATAATTAATACTCTAATTGGGGGTCACGTGACTCCAACGGTCCTTCAGGGAGTGTTGGGAGGTGGAGACATGACACAGGGGAAAGACAGGGAATGATGGCGTACAGCCTGTCACCCAGGCTGTACATCCCTGGGGTACATCCCTGGGGTTGCAGACGCTGGCCCTGGGAGGGCCATTCCCCAGTGTGGGAAGGGCTGGCAGAACAGGGCCAAGCCGTGGTGTTCAGGGCCCGGCAAAATGTTATCTAAGATGGAAATACACATCTATATCAGAAATTCGAGTCACCCCAAATTCAGCATGTCCTGCCATGCTGGCTGCCTAGTCTTGCACAATCCCGTGACAGAAATACCACCCCAGCCAACGGGGGCAACCTACTCTCTCGGCTTCCCTTCTGGAGCCAGTGTCCCGCCACAGGGCTCTGGGACGGCCCCATGGGTATGCACCCTGGCTCTCCCCATCTGGTTGACAGTTGAGGGTGGGAGGCGGTTGGAGGGATAGAGGATAGGACAGTGCCCCTAAGAACAGGGACCAAACCAGGACTATTTTGGGTTGAATTGTGTCCTCCCCCAAAAGATATGTTGAAGTCCTAACCCCTAGAACCTCAGAATGTGATCTTATTTAGAGACAGGGTCTTTGCAGAGATGATCCAGTTAAAATGAGGTCATTTGGGGGTAGGTGCTAACGCAATATGAGTGTCCTTATAAAAAGGAGGAGTTTGGGCACAAAGACAGTCACAGAAGGAAGACAATGTAAGCAGACACAGGGCGAAGACAGCCATCTACAAGCCACTGCACGCCTGAAGCTACCGGAAGACGGGAGAGAGGCCAGGGCAGACGCTTACCTGGGATCTTCAGAGCCCTGGCGGTGACACCTTGATTTCAGACTTCTCATCTTCAATTCTGTGAGACAAGAAGCTTCTTAGTCTGTGGCTTTGTAACTGCAGCCTTAGCGCACTAAGACAAGGGCCCACCCAGGTCTCAGTCTGGTCTTGGGGCTCCCTCACCAGAGGGCACTAGGACCCATGTCCAGGCTCGGGCACTTACAAAATGCCAATGAAAGGCCGGGCGAGTGGCGCATGCCTGTAATCCTAGCACTTTGAGAAGCCGAGGCGCATGGATCAACTGAGGTCAGGAGTTCCAGACCAGCCTGATCAACATGGTGAAACCCCGTCTCTACTAAAAATACAAAAATTAGCTGGGCATGGTGTCAGGTGCCTGTAATCCCAGCAACTCAGGAGGCTGAGGCAGGAGAATCACTTGAACCTGGGAGGCAGAGGATGCAGCGAGCCAAGATCGCACCACTGCACTCCAGCCTGGGTGACAAGAGCGAAACTTTGTCTCAGAAGAAAAGAAAAGAATAGAAAATGCCAAGGAAGACTTTTCAAAGTGCAGGAGGCCCCTGAGGCCCAGGCCCAGGGAAGGACGCCCCGGCCTTGGTCTAAGGATGGGTAAAGGGTCAGGCAATATTTCAACAGAGAAAGTGACATTGGCATGAATGGGGCCTCGTGACCACCTCCAGGGATGGTTCTCACCCACTATCCCCCAGAACTTCCCATCCTTCGGGAGCAAGCCTGACAGCAAAAAGACCCACCTTTCCGCAGCCTCACTTGGGACTACGGTAAGCCACAGTCCCAGTCTGCATGGGTCTAGGGGAGCTGCCCAGCCACAGGACGCTCAGTGCAAAAGCCAGGAGCATCCTAAGCAAACTGGGGCTGGTTTGTCCCTCTGCATACAGCCTCACTCTGCTCCCCAGGGCCTGCCTGCAGGAGATTCACAAGGAAAACAATGCCAGCTCCTCACCTGGCAGTGCCTCCACCCCTTGCAAGTGACACAGATTCAGGGCTCTGTCCCCTTCTTTGCCCGGCAGCCCCCTAGGAGTCCTCCTATATGCCCAGGTCACTCAAAGGGTTTAGGAGCTGCCATACCCCCTCACCTTACCCTGGAGGAGGCGTGGACCCCACAGCCCCCAGGCTCTGCTTACTGTCCAGTTTCAGGTCACCCTCCTCATCCTCACCTCAACGGCCTCCTTTGCAGTCTCTGCTTTCCCCTCCTGTCCCCCTCACCCACTCCCCACAATGGCAGGTCAGCTTCTGTGAATACAGGCCTGATTAGGCCACTCTCCAGCTAAAAGCCTGCCCTGGTTTCCCATTGCTCTCAGGAAAGCAACCAGAATCCTCATGATGCCACCTCGGCCTTTGCAGCCACGAGCCTTCGTGAAACAAGCATCCTGCCCTTTGCTTCCGTCACTTCCAGTCAATCCATTTCCCAGAGAGGCCATCCCAATGCTCAGGCTGGCGGGGAGTGGGGGCCCATTTCACGTTCCCCCAGTGCCCTGGGCCTTCCCACAGAGCCCTCATCACACCTGCAATGGTGAGAACGATGGTGGCTGTGGCTTTCTTCAACACACCAAGACGATGATTAATGACCCTCAGAGGAAGACCATCAGGATCGTACCTCTGGTTGAACCCATGGGCTCATGGGCCCTTGCAGTGAGAGAACACACATCATGGCAACCGTGGGCGTCCCAGGAAGAGAGTGCTAGAAAGAACCTATCATCGGTTTGGGCTGATGTTATATGCCCTGAGAGAGAGCGTAAGGGAGCAGGGCTTTGCTCTGGGTGGAATGCTGTCAACAAGGAGGGATAACTGATTGGAGATCTTCATCAATCTCATCCAGCTGGAGGAAGACCAGCCCACAGCTGCAGCTGCCACCAGCAAAGTAGTCTATTAGTGTCCCCATCTGCGCTATAAGATGTTGAACTAGACGATTTCTGAAGGCCCTTGCCCTTGTAAGAATCAAGGCATGTTTTTCAGAAACAAATGGACTCATTGAGCCAATATTTCTGAGCCCCCGGAATGGGTCGGGCATACTTCTAGCTATTGAGGATACAGCAGTGAACAAAGCAGGCAAAATCCTCTGCCCTCCAGAGACTGTCACACTCTGTAAGAGCTGCCAGCCCCGAGACTGCTGAGAAAAGACAAATGCTCCCCTACATCTTCACATGATATTTTTACTGGTGGCAAGAGGAAAGGCGAGATTCTTTGTTCATCAGATTCTCGCACTAATGCGAATACCTGAAGAAATGGAGCAATTGTAATTAGGCCAGGAACTCTGCAGACTCGAAACTACCGTAAATAAGAATGCAGGTTTACCTAACCTTTCCATTAAAACCTCAAGCAGGAGAGGAATGGAGAGAGGCTGAGCAGGAAGCAGCCCCCCATCCCAAGCACTCAGAGGCGGTCAAGATGACACCTCACTCATGGACCCTTCCATTAAGGTGAAATTCAAGACAGACGCTCCAGGTACAAAACTTGGCAAGCCCAGGGAGGAAGATTAAAAACCCGCATGCAGGCCGGGCGCAGTAGCTCACGCCTGTAATTCCAGCATTCTGGGAGGCCGAGGCAAGCGGATCATGAGGTCAGGAGATCGAGACTATCCTGGCTAACACAGTGAAACCCTGTCTCTACTAAAAATACAAAAAATTAGCCAGGCGTAGTGGCGGGCACCTGTAGGTCCCGCTACTCGGGAGGCTGAGGCAGGAGAATGGCGTGAACCCGGGAGGCGGAGCTTGCACTGAGCCAAGATCATGCCACTGCACTCCAGCACTCCAGCCTGGGCGACAGAGCAAGACTCCGTCTCAAAAATAAATAAATAAATAAAACCCGCATGCAGATGTCGGCTGTCAGGGCCGTCACACCCGGACTGCCCCAACGTCCTCACAGGCAGCTGACATGGTGAGAATCTGTTATTGGGGGTTAATCGGGACACGGGTAAGGCTCAGGCAGACCCTCCATCCTAAGCTCCCTCCACCCTAAACTACTGTTCAGATCCTATAGAAACAAAGGCCTTGCAGGAAACCGAAAGAGCAGTTACTCACCGTGCAGCTCAAGCAGTGCAAGAGTGGCCTGTGACGTGGAGGTAGGTGGCATCCTAGAGGGCCGGTCAGAGCAACACTACAACAGACTGTGGACTGCATCACAAAGACGACTTGTCACCTGGTCCCCAGCTGCTCTTCCACACAAACACCATGCCCTGTGGTGGCTGTGGAACCTCCCCCCTCCACTGTTAAAACACACCATTGGCCGGGCACGGTGGCTCACGTAATTCCAGCACTTTGGGAAGCCACAGCGGGTGGATCACGAGGTCAAGAGATTGAGACCATCCTGGCCAACATGGTGAAACCCCACTTCTACTGAAAATACAAAAATTAGCTGGGCATGGTGGCAGGGGCCTGTAGTCCCAGCTACTTGGGAGGCTGAGGCAGGAGAATCACTTGAACCCGGGAGGCAGAGGCTGCAGTGAGCCGAGATTGTGCCACTGCACTCCAGCTTGGGTGACAGAACGAGGCTCCATCTCAAAAAAAAAAAAAAATTACTTGGTTAATCCAAATTTTGCTCAGGTCTTCATTAGTAGATTTACCATAGTGAAAAATAAAGCCCTGGCCAGGCACGGTGACTCACGCCTGTAATCCCAGCACTTTGGGAGGCTGAGGCAGGTGGATCATCTGAGGTCAGGTGTTTGAGACCAGCCTGGCCAACATGGAGAAACCCCGTCTCTACTAAAAATACAAAATTAGCCAGGCGTGATGGCTCATGCCTGTAATCCCAGTTACGTGGGAGGCTGAGGCAGGAGAATCTCTTGAACCCAGGAGGCGGAGGTTGCAGTAAGCTGAGATCATGCCATTGCACTCCAGCCTGGGCAACAACAGTGAAACTCCATCTGAAAAAAAATAATAATAATAAAATAAAATAAAAATATTTTAAAAACATAAAGCCCTGAGGAAAGGGTTTCCTTGAGTTCCCCCCAAACCCCCATAAGAAAAACTAGAACTAACTAGAACGCCATGCTCTGATCTAGTTAGTTCAAGTCATCTTCAATCCCGTCACTTATTGGGCATTAGATCTACAGACGGAAGGACCCCAAGCTTGCATCCAACTCATGTGTGTCAACTCTGGGCTCAGCCACTTGCAGCTGTGACCTGGGCAGCCCATATTCCTCCCTGAGCTGAGACTCCTTTGCCAAGTGGAACCAATGATGACTGCTTGAGGTGGGGAGGTGGCACTCACAAAGAGGTGCTGCTGTTACTCCCCAGGGCTTGCACCAAGCCTCCTGCAGAGCCACACTGTTGAAAGTTGAGCTATTTGCTAAATTAAATATGACTGATGACCAGCAATCCCATTACTAGGTATATACCCAAAGGATTATCAATCATTCTACTATAAAGACACATGCACACTTAAGTTTATTACAGCACTACTTACAATAGCAAAGACTTGGAGCCAGCCCAATGCCCATCTAGACTAGATGTGGCACATATACACCAAGAAAATGTGGCACATACACCATGGAATACTATGCAGCCATAAAAAAAAATGAGTTCATGTCCTTCGCAGGGACATGGATGAAGCTGGAAAACATCATTCTCAGTAAAGTAACACGTGGGGAAAAGAGAGAGAGATCAGCCTGTTACTTTGTCTATATAGAAGGAAGTAGACATAAGAGACTCCATTTAGTTCTGTATTTGAGATGCTGTTAATCTGTGACCCTACCCCCAACTTCGTCCTTGCAAGAGACATGTGGTGTGGTGACTCAAGGTTAAAAGGATTTCGGGCTGTGCAGAATGTGATTTGTTAAACAAGTGCCTAAGGGCTGCTTGTGGTTAAAGGTCATCACCATTCTCTTAAATCTCAAGAAAGAGAAAAACATTTGTCTCCTGCCCCTCCCTGGGCAATGGTACATCTCCAGGTAAAACCCATTGTGTGCTTTGTTTACTGAGTAAGGAGAAAACCACCTTTAGGAATAAGGTGGGGCTTGCTGGAGCAATATTGCTAAAAGGTTTATGGAGATGTTCGCATATGCATCTCAAGGCACAGCATTTTCCTTTAAACTTATTCATGTTACAGGGATTTTTGTCTTACTGCTGATTTCCTCCCTACAATGATCCTATTTTCTAGCCACTCCCTTATCTTTTAGATGGTAAAGATAATTATCAATAAATACTAAGGGAACAGAGAGGCCGGTGCCAGTGTGGGTCCTCTGTAAGCACAGCACTGGCCCCCTGGGCCCCGCTTTTCTTTCTCTATATTTTGTCTCTGTGTCTTTATTTCTTTTCTCAAGTCTCTCGTTCCACCTAACGAGAAGCACCCACAGGTGTGGAGGGGCAGGCCACCCCTTCAGTAACACAGGAACAGAAAACCAAACACTGAATGTTCTCACAAGTGGGAGTTGAAAAATGAGAATACATGGACACAGGGAGGGAACAACACATACCAGAGCCTGTCAGGGGATGGGGAGAAGGGGAGGGACAGCATTAGGGCAAATACCTAATGCAGGGCTTAAAACCTAGATGACGGGTCAATAGGAGCAGCGAACCACCATGGCACACGTATACCTATGTAACGAACCTGCATGTTCTGCAAATGTATCCCAGAACTTAAAGTAAAATTCTTTTATAAAAGAAAAAAAATCTTACCGAGGTTGCCTGGCCATTTCTCGCAGACAGGGAGACGCCTTGGCCCCGGGACGAGCAACCCTGCGCCCGTGCTGTATTCCTTCGCCATGTTTGCAACCTCCGGATGCAGGCCAGGCCCTTAGACGTCACTTCCGGTTAGACCTTCTCCCAGCAGGTGGCTTTGCCGTGGAGGGCATCAACTGAGGCTGTGGGAGGCAGCCGTGCCCCAGGGGCTGGAAAATGCCAGCTCTAATACCCATTTGTGGCATCTGGGCTTAAGTTCAAATTCTGCCCACACCCCTGAGGAGCTGGAGACACCGTGTGTGTTCTCAGTCTCCTTAGCTCTCCTCTACTCCCTGCATCCTGGTGGAGATGTGATACCTGCTCAGGCAGGGTCTTGGCAGCCAACGGGTGGCTTATGCAAACGGGGTAGCCACAGAGGCAGAATGAAGATACAGGAGGGATTGAGGAGCCAGCGAGGATGAGCAGGAGTGGGAAACCATTGCCTTGCTGAGGCTGCAGGACCTGGGGGAGGCACTGCTTGGAGACCAGGGATAGCCATGGCCCGGGACACCTGCTGTGACCACAGGTAAAAGAACACAACCCTGGCCAGACTGCAGCCCAGCAAGGAGGGAATCAGAAAAGCAAATGGCCCAGCACCCTCCTCTCGCAAGCAGGTCTCCTGCTGCTGCCTCCTGCTGGCCAAACCCAACGGGAGGGCAGAGGGCATAGGAGCCAGGACATCTTTAGGCTGAGCCTCCAGGGCACAGACCAGCAAGGCAGAGGACAGATCGCAGACCCACAGAGACTAAGCAGCAGTGGAGGGCTGTATAATGCACCCTCTGAAACACGCCCACATTTGAATCACCAGAGCCTGTGGATAGGTTACTTTTTTTTTTTTTTTTTGAGACGGAGTCTTGCTTCTTCACCCAGGCTGGAGTGCAATGGCACAATCTCCACTCACTGCCACCTCCGCTCCCCGGGTTCAAGCGATTCCCCTGCCTCAGCCTCCCCAGTAGCTGGAATTACAGGCACGTGCTACCACCCCCAGCTAATTTTTCTATTTTTAGTAGAGATGGGGTTTCACCATGTTGGTCAGGCTGGTCTTGATTTCCTGACCTCAGGTGATCTGCCCCCGCCTCGGCCTCCCAAAGTGCTGGGATCGCAGACATGAGCCACCACGCCCGGCAGGTTACTTTCTAAAGCAAAGGAATGTTGCAGCTGTGATTACATTAAGCTCTTTGAGGTGGGGAGGTGAGCCTGGATTATCCAGCAGGTGTGGGCAATGTAAGCACAAGGGTCCTTATCAGAGGGAGGCAGGAAGGTCAGGGACCGGCAGAAACCTCATGATGATGGAAGCAGAGGGACGCAGAGTGGAAGATGCTCCATTGCTGCCTTTGAAGGGGCCACAAGGCGAGGAATACAAGCAGCCTCTAAAAGCTAAACAGGCAGGAAAGAAAATGGATTCTCCCATCCGGCCTCCGGAAAGAACACGGCCCTGCCCACCCGTTTTAGAATCCCTGACCTCTGGAAATATAAGAGAATACATGTGTGTTGTTTTAAGCCATTAAGTCTGTGGCATTTGCTGCAGCCACCATGGGAAACTATTACCCCTGCACAATACCCAGGGAGGGAGGTGTCCCTCGGACCACTCAGCCCCTTACTGCTGACCCAAAAGACTCTCTGGTCTCAGGGTGTCTGTCAACTCCAGAGGTCAGTATGGTGGCTCCTAACTGGGAGCAAATGCCTTGGTTTGATTAACTAGTAACGATTCCTGAAGACATGCCAGGCCAAAGGGGGCTGCAGAACCCACACAAGCTTGTCTCATGCTGACCCTTCAACTGCCCCCAGACAAAGGCTATTGGCATGCCTCTGGTTGCTGCCTGATACAAGTTTCACATTTTCTCCTTTTTTAAATAAAAATGCATCATACCCACATATGAAGCATCCAGTGAAGGAGGCAGCACAGTGCAGAAAAAAAAAAAAAAAAAAAGAAAGCCCCATCCCAGACTCCTGGAAACCTGATGCTAATCCTGGAGCTACTGGCCCTCTCTAAGCCTCAGTTTCCCCATCTGTACAAGGGGTTGGGACTGAGTTGCCTCCAAGGACCTAGTTTGCTGGCAGCCTCATTCCATAGTTCTAAATGCCGCCTTCCCTGTCACCAGCTTGCCTGACCTGGCGACCTGCAGGGGTCAGGGATGGTCGGGGCTGATGGAGAACTGCCACATCCGGAGCCCAAAGTGGCCATCGCCTGCCCTGGGGACCCGTCTGCTTGTTCTCTGCTGCCCCCTGCTGGCAACTTGAAAACAAAGCCTTCCGGCTGGATCTCAGGGAAACGGCTGGATCTCAGAGAAAGAAGGCCCTACCCCTTTCATTTCTTCCATGCCATGGTTTTAATCGACCCTGTTTTTAATTCTTCTGGTAGTTTTCTCTGTTTCTAAGCAATCTGTTTAAATCAGTTTCTCCACCTGTCGATTTTACCCCAAGTCAGTGACACATGAGGATTTGATGCTCTGATCCTTTCTCATCCCTGGTACATACCCCTCCTTGTCTCCCCATTTGTGATAGTTAGATTTGGGGGTCATCTCTTGGTTATTTTTGTAACTTTATGCAGGACACTTAGAACTCTGTAGAATCCCACTGACTTGAGTGGTCCTTGACACCCAGGCAGGGAGCAAGTGGCCTGGTCACTTCTGGTTCCATTGACCAGGATTGTGGTGTCACCTTTTAAAATTTAAAATTAATTCTTGAAATCAAAGACACGCCCATGGTTAAAAAAAAAAAAATCCAAAGGGCACAGAAGAGCTTATGAATAAAAGTGGTTTTCTCCCCTACCCCTGGAAAGAGAGGCCCTGAAACCTATTGTAACTGCCCGCCCAGACCTGGCCAGCCACGCCGCCACGCCCTTCCTTTAGGCTGGTTTTCACGGAAAAGAAGGAAACCCATGCAGCAAGCAGAGCCCTGGATGGGAGGCTGTCTGCGTCTCTCCCCGTGTCTGCCTCCCACCTCCTCTGCACTAGGAAGTTGGGGTATGGGATGTGGCAGTTTCTGAACAGTGGTTCTACTGGCCCAGCCTCTGCCTTTGGAGGATCGTAACAATAGGACAGGGGTGCCTGGGCACCCTCTCTCCAGGGTATCTCCCACCACATGCTACGGGCTTCCTAATCCCGAGCCCCTTTTTCCTGTTTTCAGATATCTGGAGGCATCAGAAGAGGAGCTGTCCACACAGGATGAGCCAGACAGGACCAAGCCAGAAGGCAGGCTGCATTCAGGCCTCCGTCCTGCCAGGGAGCCCACAGGCCACGTTCTCACCACCAATGGGCGGGGAGGAGGGGGAGCTTTGCTGCTCGTTGTCCCCAAGAGAAAGGGTAGCTGGTAGGACAGCTACATTCAGACAATGGACAGGGCAAGGGAGACTGGGAAGGCTGCGGGCCACAGTCCCTGACCCCCAAATAATGCCCCTTGCCAGGCCCCTCATATGTTTCTGAGCCGCACTCAACTCTGACTGCCCAGAAAACATCCAGGCCTTTCCCCACAGGCAGTGCCACCAGGAGGCAGCAGTGGAGGTCCCTTGGCTCTCTAGCCCCAGCCTCCCTCCCTGTTCCACCTTCTGCAGCTCGAGGGACTCGCTATGGCCTCAAGACACTCCTGCCTTGCTCCCTCTACAGGCCATAACATCCCCTTCCTCTGACCTCTTCTGAAACCTCCTCTCTCATGTGGTTCCTTCATACTGTGTGGCCCACTGGACCACTGAGCCTCATCATCCAAAAATTGAAACCCCTTTTCTTCAAGAGCGGGAAGGCGTACACATCAAACCTTCTAGTACTGCAAGAGAAAAGGAAGAAGAGGCCAGGCGCGGTGGCTCACGCCTGTAATCCCAATACTTTGGGAGGCCGATGTGGGCAGATCATCAGAGGTCAGGAGTTCGAGAGCAGCTGGCGAACATGGTGAAATCCCGACTCTACTAAAAATACAAAAAAATCAGCCAGGCACAGTGGCGCACACCTGTAATCCCAGCTACTCAGGAAGCTGAGGCACGAGAATCGCTTGAACGTGGGAGGTGAAGGTTGCAGTGAGCTGAGATCATACCACTGCACTCCAGCCTGGGCAACAGAGTGAGACTCCATCTCAAAAAAAAAAAAAAAATGAAAAAGAAAAAAGGAAGAGGAGAAGCAGAGAAGAAAAACATAAAACACTGCCATGTTAAAATACACATTATCACTCCAGATGCCAGAAATACCCTCATTCTGGTGTCCCAGGGGTCAGGAAATTGGAACCACAGAGAAAGCAATGCAGTGGAAGCATTGCGCAGGGCCCAGCGGGAAACCACGCCTACACGGCCACAATCATGCAAATGCTGTTTATTGATTTTCAGATTGTAGAGTCAACCTATGGACAAAGCACAGAAGACTTAGTTTTGCTTACACAACGGAAGGTAGATGTTAACAACAGGGATGATGGAGAAGTAAAGTACATCAGAACTTTAGGGATACAGTTAGCGCTGGGGGAACCACTGCTGGGTGGAGACAAGCTTTGGGGCAGAAGAGAAGCCCAGGAAGGCCTTGGCAGTTGACTGCGTGGCCCTGGGCCGGATACTCCGTTGCCCCCCTGCCCTACCCCGCATACCTGAGTGGTGCTAGAGGATGTTGCTGGTGTGATAGCGCCTCCTCGTACTCGTCCTTCTTTAGGGAGGACTAAGAGGAGGGAGAGAGTGGGAAGGGGAAAATCCCAACGCCGCCATGTTCATCAGACACAGAAGGAGGTCACCAGACTGAGGTAGGCGGTGGGGCTTGGACACCATACTAACTTGAAGATGAGCTAAAACAGGGACGAGTGGAACCAGCTTTTCCTAAGACATGCCCCCCAGGTGCCATGTCAGTTTACCATTGCCGTGGCAACACCCTGGCATACCACTCTTTTCCGTGGCAAAGACCCCAGGATGCAGAAGTTACTACCCCTTCCCTAGAAAGTTTTGTATACGCTGCTCCTTAATCTACATGTAATTAAAAGTGGGTATAAATCTGACTGCAGAACTGCCCTGAGCTGCTGCTGCTCCCTGCCTATGGGGTAGCCCTGCTCTGCAGGACAGTCACAGAGTTGCAACACTGCAGCTTGAATACAGCTGTTTTGGTTTTGTTTCTTGGTTTGTTTTGTTTGTTGTTGTTGTTTTTTGTTTGTTTTTTCTAGATGAAGTTTTACTCTTGTTGCCCAGGCTGGAGTGCAATGGCACAATCTCAGTTCACTGCAACCTCTGCCTCCCAGGTTCAAGCAATTCTCCTGCCTCAGTCTCCCAAGTAGCTGGGATTATAGACGCCTGCCACCACACCCAGCTAGTTTTTTTGTATTTTTAGTAGAGATGGGGTTTCACCATGTTGGCCAGGCTGGTCTGGAACTCCTGACCTCAGGTGATCCACCCACCTCAGCCTCCCAAAGTGCTGGGATTATAGGCGTGAGACACTGTGCCCAGCCACAGCTGTTTTCTTCTATCCTACCACTGGCGCTTGCCTTTGAAATCTTTCCTGGAGGAAGCCAAGAACCTTCTCAGGCTAAGTTCCAGTTTCGGGGCTTGCCCACCCTACATCAAGACCCACTAAAGTCAGTGGGATTCTAGAGAGTTCTAAGTGTCCTGCATAAAGTTACAAAAATAACCAAGAGGTGACCCCCAAATCTAACTATCACAAATGGGGAGACAGGGAGGGGTACCAGGGATGAGAAAGGATCAAAGCATCAAATCCTCATTTGTCACTGACATGGGGTAAAATCGACAGGTGGAGAAACTGATTTAAACAGATTACTTGGAAATAGAGAAAACCACCGGAAGAATTAAAAACAGGGTCAATTAAAAACCATGGCATGGAAGGAATGGAAGGGGTAGGGGAGAAAACCACTTTATTCACGAGCACTTCTGTGCCCTTTGGATTTTTTTTTTTTTTTTTTTTTTTTTTTTACCGTGGGCATGTCTGACTTTGATTTCAAAAATTAATTTTAAATTTTAAAAAGTGACACCACAATCCTGGTCAGCAGAACCAGAAGTGACCAGGCCACTTGCTCCCTGCCTAGGTGTCAGGCTGACTGTGCGTCTCAGGGGGGTCAGTGCTGCAGTGAGTGCCCTGGGGACAGGGGGAACTCTGCCGGTGGCTCTGCAGGCGGCCCTGTGGGCAGCTCCGCAGGTGGTGCTGTGGGGAGCTCTGCCAGTGGCTCCGCAGCTGGCCCTGTGGACAGCTCCGCAGGTGGTGCTGTGGGGGGCTCTGCCGGTGGCTCTGCAGGCGGCCCTGTGGACAGCCCCGCAGGTGGTGCTGTGGGGGGCTCTGCCGGTGGCTCTGCGGGAGGCTGCGTGCCTCCCTGGCTCAGCATGTTCCGGCAGCGCAGCCGCTCCTCCTCCTGCTTCTCCGCCATGCGGTTCTCCAGCAGCCTCAGCTCCCTGCGCACCGCCTTCTGCATGGATGGCTCCAGCTCCAGCACTTTCTGGAGGTCCGCCTTGGCCTCGGCCTCGTTCCACACCTCCGCGTGAGCCCGGGCACGCACATAGTAGGCCTTCACGATGCCTGTGGAGAGCAGGGAGCATCCAGCCGCAGCTCCCTGCCCAGCCTCAGAGGCAGCCCCCACCCAGCTGGGACTCACCAGCCTCCAAGACCCTTAGCCCCGCCACGATCCTTAACCTCTCTGTAGCCCCATCCCTCAGTTTCCTCAACTGTAAGATGGAGATGATGAGCATAATGGCAGTACCTCCTTCTCTCCTTTTCAAGGCCCTGTGACTAATTTTATATTCATAACTTTGTTTTCTTTTTCTTACAGATGCTCCCTAAATGAGATAACCTTCAGGCCCTTTCCCTGCACCTCCCCCACATGGTGGTTACGAGGATTAGGAGGATTAAATGAGATAATAAACGCAGAGGACTTGAGCCTGATGCACGAGCCAGGGCCTGGTGTTGTTACTGTGAGCGCTATTCGAGCGGTAAGTCAATACTAGTAGCACTGGAGGTGCCATATCCTCGCAACACCAGTACTAGTACCGACATAATATTTTTCTCTATATTGATTGCCCCTCTTTTTTAAAAGCCTGTTTACCGTTCCACTGAAAACACAAGCTTGGTGAGCTTCCTGGGTAAGTGTTCAAACACACGTTAAAATAAAGGGCCCCCCACGCCAAGCACTGCCCATCCATCACCCACGATTCAGTTATACACTTGGGGAAACCCAGCTGGGTGGAGACAAGGTTCGGTGCCCCAGTGGGGTGGAAAGAAAAGTCCAGGAAGGCTATGGCAGGTGTCTCCGTGGCCCTGAGCCGGGCACCCCCTCGCTGCCCACCCCTGCAGCCCCACGCACCTGGGTGGTGCCTGAGAATGTCACTGGTGTGTTCCAGCACCTCGTAATACTCCTCCTTCTTCAGCAGGCACTGGCAGTAGTTGAGGGTCAGAGTGTTGATCATCTTCTCCAGCTTCAGCCACTGCACCTCCCACGGCTTCTCCTGCCCAGGGAGAAGGTCAGCCATGACCTCAGGCGGCTGCCCAAGCCCTGCCCCACCCTGGCGGGCGCTGGGTCCCCCAGAGTCAGCCCCACTTCCCACCCCTGGCCAGCAGCCTCTGACCTTGGTCTGCAGGTTCCTTAGGCAGATGATGGCCTCCTGGTACTTGGAAGAGGCCTCCTCGTAGCGGCCCAGCTTGAAGAGCCGATTGCCCTCTCCGTGGAGGACGGGTACCACCTTCATCTTCTCATGATTGCTCAGGTTCCAGGTCTCCCTCTGGTAATCACTCGGGGCGTCAACCTGGCCCCAGAGCTGCAGGTCAGTGTGGCAGGGACCCCAGGGACCTGCACCCCATCAGGGACCCGAAAGACTGGACCCTGGCACAGCTCCCTGAAGTCATACTTGCTGGTCAAGTGCATATAGACAAGGGAAAGAAGCAAAAATGCCAAAAACCCTGCCCTAAATCAATGCGTTTGTGCAAACTAGGAAAAGGTGTCCATTCATCAAGACACTTCACTTCTAATATTCAGAAAATTGTCGTGAATCCTCATTTTGTTAGAACAATACACTATTGCCATCTGCTGGAAACTTGTCATTATAGAAATACCAACGTACGATGTCTATAATGAGCACCTTGGAGGAGATGCCGGTGCACCTCGTGCAGTGCACAGGCCACGCAACTGTGACAGCAAGCCTGTAAAGGCCCTTGGTTGACACAATTCTTATTTTATTTTTATTCACTCACATAGCTCTCAGGCTGAGCGTCAGTCTTGGCCATCATAAGCTGAATCCCGACCTGACCTTGAGCCTGGCCCTAACCCTCTCTCACCAACCCGCAAACACGCGCTGTCAGTCACTCTGGGGCCCTGGGTGGGAGGATATGGGGAGTTCCATGCAGCCTCTCCCGCTACTAGAGAACCAAGGCTGAACCCACAAACCACAGGGACCGAGCAGGTTACAATCTCCAACTCTTGAAAATGACAGTGGAAGTAGATAACAAAGAGAAGTAAAATGCCTCCAAAATGAAAACAAATCACATTTTTAAAAAGTGGTTCCAAGCGGACTTTGTTTTTTACATGGAGTCTCACTCTGTCACCCAGGTTGAAATGCACTGACATGATCTCGGATCACTGCAACTTCCGCTTCCCAGGTTCAAGCCATTCTCATGCCTCAAATTTCCGAGTAGCTGGGATTACAGGCGTGCACCACCGCACCCAGTTAATTTTTGTGTTTTTAGTAGAGATGGGGTTTTACCATGTTGGCCAGGCTGATCTTGAACTCCTGACCTCAGGTGATCCAACCCCCTTGGCCTCCCAAAGTGTGAGATTACAGGCATGAGCCACCGTGCCCAGCACCAAATGGACCTTTCTTGTGGAAAAATCAGAGGACTTTTGTTTCACATTCGTATTGTCCCATGGCTTATGAACCCTTTCTTGTTCTCTAAAGAGAAAGAGGGCACTGTCCAGTGGCCAGTGGGGTTGGGGTGCCTGTGATGCCTGCTGTCCCTCTCTGGTGCTGGCACAGCCCTCCAGCCCTGCCTACCCCAAGCCCCACCTGCAGCAGCTCGATCACAAAGATCAGAGGCTGAGGCTCCTTCTGCAGCTCATCCAGGTCCTCGTAGCCCAGCGTGTGGTAGGCGAACATGTTGGCCAGCCCGCATGTGTGCACATGCCACTCCGTGGGGTCCTTGCCCTGGGCTATCTGCCGCAGGCTCCGGGACAGGATGGGGTAGACCCCCGTGTGCTGTGGGGAGAAACAGATGGATGGCATCTGGGCTACCTGCTCAGAGCTAGGTGGGCCACAAAAGGCCTCCACTCAGGGCCCCTCCTGGCAGGAATCCTGCTCCCTCACTATGCCACTAATACTAACTGTGGTTAACTGTGTGCCAGGCAAAGCACTTCACACTGCTATGAGCCTCTTCAATCCTTACAACAATTCAAGAGAAGCATCATTATCCCCATTTTACAGATGGGGAAACTACAGCCCAGAGAGGCAAGGCAACTTGCTTAAGGTCACACAGCTAGGAAATGACGCAGCCAGGATTCAAACCTGGCTCTAGAGGCCATATGCTCGTAGCCTCTGGCTGCCTCTTCTGGCCCTTGTGGTCCCCTGTAACACATCTCTGCCCCAGGGAAACCCTGAGCTCGGCAAAGCCTATGACTCGCAGGAAGGGCAGTGTGGGGCAGCAGAAGGAGCAGGACTCCAGGGTCCAAGAGAGTCGCTTTGGTCTCCTGGCAGTGCTGCAGGCTAGCAGTGACCCCAGGTCACTGCACTTCTCTGAACCCCAGTTCCCTGGGTTGCTCCTGTCCGGTATTAGGGCTGCTGTAGGGATTAAATGAGACGGTGCAGATAGAGGTCTGGCTCATCACAGCTTCAGCCAGCATGGGAGCTGAGTTTGCCATCCTTGGGATGAAGGAGGGCTGGGAAAATCAGCCGTGCAGCCTCAGCGAGGCCTGCTATATGTATGCTGGGCCTCAGTTTCCCCCACTAGGCTCCCTGAGAACCCATCTCTTTGGACCGGCTTCTGAGACGATCCAGCACTGGCTCCACATGCAACATGTGACTTGAAGGGGCTGAAACTCTGTGCAGCGGTTCAGCTGTGCCTCCAGGTCGCCAGCACAGAGGCAGAGGCCACCCTGCCCGCCCCACCGGCCAGGATTAGCCTGAAATGCCTTCTGGCTCTTTGTGGAAGAGACGAGCAGATGGCTGTTGAGCCTGTTGGGATTAGAGTTGGACCAAGGGAGGGAGAAGCCCCAGAAACAGCTTGCTGCCAGGGGGGCCACCTCTGGCCCTGACTCAGCAGCCCCCAGCTCAGTACACCATGGCCCCCAGCAGGCTGAGCATGCTTTTGTGGCCCCAGAGCACACTGCCCTCACTTACTTATGTCGTGGCACTGGCTGCCCTGCATTACACTTGTTTAGATGTCTGCTCCTCCTCCAGAATTCAAGTTCCCTAAGGGCCAGGGGCTTTGCTTTTTTCATTCCTAACATACAGCACAGGCCAAATCAGGTGCCCAGTGAATGTTTTCTAACTAGATAGATAGATAGATAGATAGATAGATGAATGATAGGAGATAGATAGAAGATGATGGATGCATGCAGTGATGGAAGACTGAATTATGAATGAAGATGGTTGAAGGGAAAAATGGATGAATTGACGCCTGGGCAGGTGGGTGGATGGATAAGAGGTGGATGTGCAGGTGAAGAACTAACTCTAGAAGGGGTGTGTGTGTGTGTGTGTGTGTGCACGTGCACACAATCACAGCAGCCATGGGCTGGGGTGAGGAGATGTGGGGGGCATGGAGATTGGGAAAACCCATAGTCACTATGGGCACACTGGCTCACGCCTGTAATCCCAGCACTTTGGGAGGTCAAGGTGGGTGGATCACCTGAGGTCGGGAGTTCAAGACCAGCCTGGCCAACATGGTGAAACCACATCTCTACTAAAAATACAAAAATGGGCCCGGTGTGGTGGCGAGCACCTGTAATTCCAGTTACTCAAGAGGCTGAGGCAGGAAAATCGCTTGAACCCAGGAGGCGGAGGTTGCAGTGAGCCGAGCCCACACCATTGCACTCCAGCCTGGGCAACAAAAGTGAAACTCCATCTCAAAAAAAGAAAAAAAAAAAAAAAAAAAAAAACAGTTACCAGCCTGTGATATAGGCAATGCACTCATGTGACTATCAACATGGAAAAAGGAACACAGACTCCACAGGAAACAAAGAGCCATGCCCACATTACGGGAATGACAACAGCTTGTGGTTTTGCAAACAACAAATCAATCAACTAATTCAAGAATTTATTGACAGCCTTCTATGCACTCAGCTGTCATGTGTTAGCAAACGTGTATCCTATGGAGAGGGGACTCTCGGTGGCAGCCAAGCCTTGCCTCACGTATGGCATGAATCAAAGTACAGGACCCCTCACTCTAAGCAAAGTCAATAGATATATTTTTAAACTAGCTGAAATCACAAAGAAGCCAATTTTCAGAAGCCTTGACTTGATAAAAAAAAAACAGATTTTAAGATAAAAATATCAAAATGAAGAAAAACACAGGGACTGCTACAAAGGAAAGACGTTCAACAAATATTTGCTACATGAATGAATAAATGAATAACATGTTGAGTGGGGCCACCTACTGGCAGAGGATGGTGCTGCAGCCCAGCTATATTTGACATTGCGAGAAATGTGTGCAGGATGAAGAGGGAACCAGGCATCTCACCCAGATCTTTTCCCTTAACTTGTTTGAGCCACTACAAGTTATTTTCCCTTTTGGAGTCTTAAGTTTCCTCATTAGTAAAGTGAAGAAGTTAATCTCATATTCTTTCTCGGCTGGGCATGGTGGCTCATGCCTGTAATCCCAGCACTTTGGGAGGCTGAGGCAGGCAGATCACTTGAGGTCAAGAGTTCAAGACCAGTCTGGTCCAATATGATGAAACCCCGTCTCTACTAAAAATGCCAAAAAAAAAAAAAAGTATAGATAGATAGATAGATATGGGTGTTATAGTGGGCACCTATAATCCCCAGCTACTCAGGAGGCTGAGGCAGGAGAATAATTTGAACCTGGGAGGCCGAGGTTCCAGTGAGCCGAGATTGTGCCACTACACCCCAGCCTGGGTGACAGAGTGAAACTCCATCTCAGAAAAAAAAAAAATTCTAGCTCAAAATGATAGCTCTCATTTTTAATTGCTCTGTATTATGATTGACCCACATATGTTATATCATGTAATCGCCAAAACAACTCCTTAACTTAGAGTTTTGTTTATTTATAAATGAAGGAATAGAGTAGCAGACAGAAGACGGGACTTCCCCAGGTCATGCAACTAATGAATGACAGAACAGAGTTCAAACCGTCCCCAGAATGCTCATTTAAAAGGTCAGTGGCCTCTGACGAAATAATGAGTCTGGATATCTGCCACCAATGGTGAAAGTCTAGGGGGAGCTTTGGAATGGATGGATCAGGCTGTCACTCTTAACATCATCATAAGAAAGACAACCAAGTGTGATGTACTTCTCCCAAAGGGAAGTATATGATACCATCCATGGCAGACTTCCGAAAATGAGAGAGAGAGAGAGAGAGAGAGAAGAATCTGAATCTTATCAGGTCCTCTTGACCCCACTTTCAATTTATCAAAAATGTGGGGAACAAAGGAGCATGTTAGACAATTCCATGGCAAAGCAACCAGGAAAATCAGAATGTGGGACTTCTACAGGATAAATGACCCAGTTCCTTCAACATTTCTGTGTCAAGAAAGAAAAGAAAAGGAGGTGGAGCTATAGATGAAAAGGGACTTGAAGGACGTATCAACAAAGCACTACGCAGGGACTTTGGTTGGTTGTTGATTTAAACAAACCAAACTCATTCATTTATAAAGAATAAAAGAGTCAACCAAAGAAAATTTAACAGTGACTGGATATTAGATGGCTTTAAGGAATTACTGGAGTTTTTAAAAGATTTCATAATGATATCATGGTTAAGTTTTTTTAATATCCTCTTTTTTTTTTTTTCTTTTTTAGATAGAGTCTTGCTCTGTCACCAGACTGGAGTTCAGTGGTGTGATCTCAGCTCACTGCAACCTCCGCCTCCCGGGTTCAAGTGATTCTCCTGCCTCAGCCTCCTGAGTAGCTGGGATTACAGGTACACACTCCCACTAATTTTTGTATTTTCAGTAGAGACGGGGTTTCACCATGTTGGTCAGGCTGGTCTCGAACTCCTGACTTTGTGATCTGCCCACCTTGGTCTCCCAAAGTGCTGGGATATCCTCATATTTTAGAGATACAAATTTTAGTATTTACAGATGAAATGATATGGTGTCTGGCATTTGGTTTAACCAGGCAGGACAAGGAAGGGAAGTAGATGGGTTGGGAGATGAAGCAAGACCAGCCGCGGGTTGATGGTGGCCGGCACTGGGTGATGGATGCTTGTAAGTTCGTTATTCTTTCTGTTGACTTTTGCATATGTTTGAAAGTTCCCATAAGAAACGTTGCCCAAGGGTCAGTGAGTTTTGCCACAAGGCGAGGAAGCTAACTTATAAGGGTAATTTATGGAATGCTATAAATAGGAAGGGAAACTTGCAATGGGAGGAGGAGGGCAAAAAAAAACTTGCAATGTGAGGAGGAGGGATTAGACCAAGGCTGGTCTAATCATGCTGTATAAAAAGCAAGGACTTGGCCCGGCATGATGGCTCATGCCTATAATTCCAACACTTTGGGAAGCTGAGACAGGAGGATTGCTTAAGCCCAGGAGTTCAGGACCAGCCTGGCCAACATGGCAAAACTCTGTCTCTACAAAAAATACAAAAATGAGGTGTGGTGGCGCACCTTAGTCCCAACTACTTGGAGGGCTGAAGTGGGAGGATCACCTGAGCCCGGGAAGTTGAGGCTGCAGTGAGCCATAATTACGCTACTGCACTCCAGCCTGGGTGACAGAGTAAGACCTTATCTCTTTCTCTCTCTCTCTTTCTTTCTCTCTCTCTCTCTCACACACACACACACACAAATGTGAGGACTGTGAAGTGGGCCGGCTCACTCCTGCTGAGGATAGCCCTGCTCCCCACCAGCCAGCCACAACATGGGTCACGCCTTCCAGCCCTGTTCCCTCCATCTTCACATGCACAGTGGTGGGGAATAAGGTTGCAGGATTGCCTTTGCAGAGCTTCGCTTGAGTCCCAGCTTTCCTGAAACACAGCAGCCCTGCAAAGCGGGTGGGTGAGTTGGAAGAGACTAGTCCCAGGGGACAGGCACACAGGGCCGACTTACGATGGTATCGCACCAGAACTCGGCCACCTCGTGCACCCTCATGGAGGTGAGCAGGATCTCCCAGACCTCGAGCTTGAACATGTTCCCAATGATGATATGCATGGGCTGGTCCACCTGCCGGCTGTCGTCGATGACCGTGCGCTCCTCATCACATTTCATGGTGCGGAAATGAAAGATCACCTGCTCACCAAGACAGTGCACTCTGCTCTAGACACACAACTCAAGGTCCAGCAGACGCCACCCCCTTGCCAGCGACACTCAGGGCTGTCCCCAGGGTCAGCTCACTCAGTTCACCCCATCAGACGCCTCAGACCCCCTGAGCACCTCCACCCTGCCTGCACCCCCCAGGGAGGAGGGACCCACCCCCTCCCTACAGACCCCAGTCCACTCCCCACAGTGCTGTGTGTCCAGAAATCCTTGCTCAAATAAGCCCCGAGTTTTTTTGTTGTTTTTCTTGTTTTGTTTTTTTGGGGTTTTTTGAGACAGAGTCTCACTCTGTTGCCCAGGCTGGAGTGCAGTGGTGTGATCTCGGCTCACTGCAAGCTCCACCTCCCGGGTTCAAGTGATCCTCCTGCCTCAGTCTCCTGAGTAGCTGAGCTGGGATTACAGGTGCCCAGCACATCCGGCTAATTTTTGTATTTTAGTAGAGACGGACTTTCACATGTTGGTCAGGCTGGTCTCAAACTCCTGACCTCGTGATCTGCCCATCTGGGCCTCCCAAAGTGCTGGGATTACAGGCATGAGCCACCTCGCCTGGCCAAAGCCGGAGTTCTGTAGCCACAGACGCACCCTTCGCTCCAGGGAAGCCCAACAGACATTTGGGGACAAATACCAAGACCTCTGGGACCCCCTTTCTTCTCAACATTTAGGGCTCCAGAAAATTCCCAAAAGCCCTTCCCCTCAGCCCATGCTAAAGTCGAATCTGCAAAGTACCAAAAATGCCCCGTGACTGGGTAGACGCTGGGAGCTCCCCAGAGGCCCAGGGCTGGGGCTGCCTGGCTGTTTTTTGGCAAAGCTGAAAGCTGTTTACAGTGCCTTGGGGCACACCTGGAATGCGGAAGGCTGCTGTGGGGGACCTGTCCGCTCCGGAGGGGCCCCACTCACTCGGGATCCGGTGATGAAGTTGGGGAGCTCGCCCGTGCCCCCGTGAAGAATGGTTTTCCTGACCCCTTCCACGTTCAGGAGCAAAGCAGCATCCATGGCTGCAGGAGGAAAGGTGGCGTCTGGCACAGGCGGGGATAATCTCACCTCCAGGGAAGACACTTAGGCGGCTGAGACTCTGGGATTTGCCCAGGCAGGAGGAGTGTGGGGGAAGGGCAGACGGTGGGGGCGGTGCCCCAGGCGCCCCGGCTTCTCATCAGAGCCCCTCGGGCCAGGCCTGTGGTCCGCAGGCAGCCTCGCCTCCTATGCCATCCACCGCTCCTTCCAGTGATTCTGGGCCCCTGCCCGACACATGCCAGGGTTGTGCTAGGGTTGTGTTCCTTCTACCCCAAGAAGGAAAAAGGTCCGCTGAGCTTTCTTAAAGAAGACAGGGGGCTGGGCGCGGTGGCTCACGCCTGTAATCCCAGCATTTTGGGAGGCTGAGCGGGCGGATCACGAGGTCAACAGATCGAGACCATCCTGGCCAACATCGTGAAACCTCGTCTTACGAAAAATAGAAAAATTCGGCGTGGTGGCAGGCGCCTATAGTTCCAGCTGCTCGGGAGGCTGAAGCAGGAGAGTTACTTGAACCCGGGAGGCGGAGGTTGCAGTGAGCCAAGATTGCACCATTGCACTCCAGCCTGGCGATGTGGAGAGAGGCCTGGAGGCCACTGAAGGGGAAAAGGTGGGGAGACCTGGGCTGGGCCCAGACTGTAAGCCCCCGAGGACTCCAGGCCAGCCGGGGTGGCAGCTGCCCTTTGCCATCCAGCCACCTTCCTACTTTCCCTGTTCCCGGTCCCTTCCCCAGGAGCTGCCTTCAGGAGGCCCTGCGATGGTGGCCCAAGGGAAGAGGGGACAGGTTTCTGGCTTGGGAGGGAAGACGGACAACGAAAGGCAAGGCGGGTTTGGGTAAAGTTGAGGCGCCCTCCCCAGCCCCGCTCCTGCCTCCCCTGCAAGGTCTGGCTGGGGGAAGGGTGGGTATCCCCTCCCCTTTGAGGGCCTTAGCCCTGTGCTCTGGGAAGCAGGCAGAGTTTTTTCAGGACATCAGGGACGCCCTTCGGGCTGGGAAACATAAATGCGAAGACCTGGTGTTTGGCACCACCGTGTGGCCAGTTCAAGCTCCTACACCTCCGCACCCTGAGAGCACTGGACTCGCCGCCACAAAACCGTTCTCTTCCTGACACCAGGCTCCTTGGTTGCAGAGGAAAGGGGTGCAGGACTCTGCTACAGGGAGAGATGAAAACACTGGACTAAGGAGGCTGAGGTAGGTGGATCACCTGAGGTCAGGAGTTCGAGACCAGCCTGGACAACATGCTGAAAACCCGTCTCTACTAAAAACACAAAAATTAACCTGGGCGTGGTGGTGCGCGCCTGTAATCCCAACTACTCAGGAGGCTGCGGCAGAAGAATCGCTTGAACTCAGGAGGCGGAGGTTGCAGTGAGCCAAGATCACACTACTGCACTCCAGCCAGGGTGACAGAGCGAGACTCCGTCTCAAAAAAAAAAAAAAAAAAAAAAAAAAAAAAACTACGCCAGGCGTGGTGGCTCATGTCTGTAATCCCAGGACTTTGGGAGCTAAGGCAGGTTTATCATCTGAGATCAGGAGTTAGAGACCAGCCTGGCCAACATAATGAATCCCCATCTCTACTCAAATTACAAAACTTAGCTGGGCATGGTGGCGGGCGCCTGTAATCCCAGCTACTCAAGAGGCTGAGGCAGGAGAATCACTTGAACCCAGGAGATGAAGGTTGCTGTGCACTGAGATCGTGCGGCTGCACTCCAGCCTGGGCCATAGAGTGAGACTATGTATCAAAACAAAAAAAAAAAAGAAAAGGAAAAGAAGAACACTGGGCTAAGCCAGATACAGCTGAGTTCAAAGGGCTGACCCTTTCCTATTTACTGACCTTATGGCCTTGGATGTCTCTCGTTCTCTCTCACTGCATTTTCCCAAGTGAAATGGGAAGACTGACCTCTTCTTTCTCCCTCTCAGGGGAAGTTGGGAGGGCTGCAGCAGTGAATGGCACCCTGAAATCTAGCACCCCTGAAAGTCTTCCATCCCTGGAAGGTGGAAGGCTGCAGAAAACCTTCCCCTCCTGCCTTCCATCCTTTCTCCAGCCACACGGCAACCTAGAGAGGTCTGCATGCATAGGTAAAATGGATACTTAGTAAAACTAATACAGGAGTTCTTAAGAAATAATTTTTAGGCAGATAGTAAGGGTAAAGGTTCTCGGTGGAAATTTTCCTGCAATAAAAAACAACCCCCAAAACCACCTCTTTTCTAACAGAAAAGGCCGCTTCAAGGGCCAGGCTGGCAAGCCTCAATATGCAAATGCCGGCCATGAGAAACTGGGTTCACTCATATGGCGATTCCTGCTGTCTTTTCCCTGTCACCAGGTGTACCGAGTGTCATGGTCACCTCCAGATAACAGCATGTGTTCAGAACATCATGGCGACCCGCATTTGCATATGAAAGGGCTAAGGTGGGAGGGCCAGGGTTTTTGCGGGCTATGTAAATAACACCTGGTTAAACCAATCCCCTGGGCTCTATGGAAATCAGACACCACCTCCTCAGCTTCTTCATGTAAGCAGCCACTTCCCACCACTCCACCCTGAGCAGGGGGTTTTCTCTTTGTTCAAATCCACCCCCTTCCCTTTCTCTCTGTATGGGGCAGCTATTCTCTTCTTCCTTCCTTCTTTCTTGCCTATTAAACTTTTTGCTCCTTAAAACCACTCCACGTGTGTCCGTGTCGTTAATCCTATGGGCGCAAGACCAAGAATCCTGGAGTTCCTCCAGTCATCAGAGCTGTATCAAAACTACAAAGGAAAAGTAAAGTTTATCATGAAAGTCTAAGGAGAGAGGGAGAACACACGCATCCTCGCAGGTGGCAAGTGTCTGCTTCTGGGATGCTGGCAATGCTCACCCCTGACCTAGGTGATGCTTACATGGGTGTTGGCTTTATAGGTACAGTAAGTCCTCACTTAATGTCCTTTTAGGTTCTTGGAAACTGCAGTCTGAAATGAAAGGACATACATCAGGTCCTCAAATAACATCCTTTCAATCAATGTCATCATTTTGTTATAATGTTGATGAGAAAAAAAGGTGGTTTCCTTATATGTCATTTCACTGAAAGTCAGTTTTTTTGTTTTTGTTTTTGTTTTGAGATGGAATTTTGCTCTTGTTGCCCAGGCTGGAGTACAATGGAGTGATCTTGACTCACTGCAACCTCCACCTCCTGGGCTCAAGTGATTCTCCTGCTTCAGCCTCCCGAGTAGCTGGGATTACAGGTGCCTGCCACCTTGCCAAGCTATTTTTTTTTTTTTTTTAGTGGATACAGGGTTTCATCACGTTGGCCAGGCTGGTCTCAAACTCCTGACCTCAGGTGATCCACCCACCTTGGCCTCCCAAAGTGCTGGGATTACAGGTGTGAGCCACCACACCCAGGCTAAAGTCAGTTTTCAAACACCTATTGACAGCATTAAGGACTCACTGTATTCATGACACTAGATTTTATGTCTTAGGCAGTTTTCTATCAGTGATATAATTCACAATGAAAAAGATCCAATTGTGTCTCTTCTCACACTTCTTAAAACTCTCCCACTGTTTCCACTGCTTCCCTTTGTAGAGGGTCAAAGGGCACACACACATTGCAGAGACGTTTAAACAGTAAAACTGATAGATGTAGCCTGTGGTTGATTGGGGGAGGTGGGGGCGAGAAGAAAAGGGGATGTTGAAGCTGATGCCAGGGGTGTTGGTTTCTCTGCCGAGAAGAATGACGATCGCTCCTGGTCTGTGCCTGGACTTGGGCCACAGGCTACAGACTGATGCGCCAGAAACCCTTTGCCCGCTGTCTTAGTTCATTCTCTGCGATTGTAACTGAACACCACAGAATGCATAATTTATTTTTTTTTTTAAAAAGACATTTGTTTAGCTCATGGTTGTGGAGGCTGGGAAATCCAAGAGCATGGTGTTGGCATCTGGTGAGGGCCTTCTTGCTACATCATAACATGGTGGAAGGCATCACATGGTGAGAGGACAAGAGCATGCACATCAGCTCAGGTCTCCATTCCTCTTCTTGTAAAGCCTCCAATCCTATCACAGGGTCCTACTCTGATGATGTGTTCTAATCCTAATTACCCTCCGAAGGCCCCACCCATAAATATCATCAACATATGAATTTGAGGATTCAGTTTCCAACAAATGAAATTTGGGGGACACATTAAAACTATAGCCGCTCCCAAACCAGTCTCGTCATGGACTTCATTAAAATGCCACTCTAATAACCTACTGCCCTCTTAACATTCAGCAAAGAGTTGCCACCACCTTCAGGACAAATTTTAAGCTCCTTCTCTGACCTACAGACCCTGTCTCTTGCCACCCCATCCCCTACCCTCAGCCCCTGATTTCAGCCCTACCCTTTTTGCCCAGGCTTTCCCCAGTCCTAACACTTGGCAATGCTCCAGACTCCCAACCATTGGCCCACTAGCTCCTCACTTCAAACACCACACATTCAGGGACGACTACCCTGACCTCCAGCTCCAGTCAATCTCCCCATCCCCCTTATACCCTCTGTCACTTCTCCCTAGCACTGCACATTCATGCTACTTTGCCCAATTGTAATTGTTTACAATTATGTGTTTAATGTCTGTCTTCCATCAGATTGACAGTTTCAGGAGGTCAAGGAAACTAGTGGAATGTTTGCTCTTGGACAAAGAGCCCCTGGATAGCAGGGCTGGAGTTTCTCCTCTATCCCCCTCCCCAACAGAGGCAAGGGTGATGCTGGATTCCCTCCCCCTCCAAAAGCCTTCACTAGCAACAAGTGACTGGTTTCTCCTCCTTACCAAGAACAGAAGCCCCTGTACTGACCTCTGGACTAGGAGCCTGCTTCCCCTGAGTATAGCCTCCTTCCCTCCCTCCAGCCACCACTCCATGCAAGGCAGAAGGGAAGGGCTTCTCATTCAGAAGAAAATGTTTCTTCCTCCTTTACTTGTTGCCATGGAGACTGTTCTTCATTAACCTGACCTGCCAGTTACCATTCTGAGTGAGGGAAGAGGATGGAAAGCTCCAAGCAGGGAGGGCCTCTTTATGCATGCATGCATTCATTGTGTCACTCCTGATACTTAACAAAGCTGTGTAATCTGAGGGTAAGAATTCAGGCTTTGAAGTCAGTCACTGGATTTAAGCTCCAGTTCTGACATTCCACACGATCTTGGACCAGATATTTCACCTGTCTGCATCTCACTTTTGTCATCTGTAATGGAAATAAAAATAGTACCTACTTCATAGAATTGCTTGAGGATTAAGAAAGAATAAAGAAAGTAAATGCACTTAGCAGAGCGTCTGACACATGGTGAGGGCTCAAAAAATATAAGCTATTATTACGGATACCTGTGACATGGCAGGCACTGGGGAGGCAAATTGTGATAAGACACTCCAGTTTTAGAGACTTTGCTTGTTTCTAAGTATTTCCCCTTCATGGACTCTTTCCCATACTTTCAACTTAGTTTTCATAGAAACAACAACTCTTTCTTTTCCCCCTTGGATTTCATTGGTAAAAGACATCCATTGAATTCCTTAATTACAGTAACAAATGCAACTGTTATAAACAGGTTTGAAAACAAGCATTTCTGACTGTTGATAAACAACTTCACTAGATTGATAAACAGCATCACCTAGGTCAAGGGTGAGCATTGCCAGCATCCCAGAAGCAGACACTTGCCACCTGCATGTGATGGTGTGTTCTCCCTCTCTCCTTACACTTTTATGATAAACACTTTTATTTTCCTTTGTAGTTTTGATACGGCTCTGATGACTGGAGGAACTCCAGGGTTTGAGACCAGCCTGGCCAATGTGATGAAACCCTGTATCCACTAAAAAATGAAGGACAGGCAAACTAGAGCAATATTTTGCAAACCACAACCCATACCCCATTAGTGACTCTTGTAAAATGAATATAGTGGGTTCAAACTTCAAACTTGAACCTTGAAGTTTGAATCCTTGGCCTTGGTGTAGACTAACTGAGTGAAATTTGGGCCCAATCAAATTCTCTATTCTCAGTTTCCTTATCAAGTGTAGGTACAATGAAGGTGTCAGTCCATTTTCTGCTGCCATATCTGAATACCACAAAGTGCATAATTTATAAAGAAAAGACATTTATTTAGCTCATGGTCTGGAGGATGGGAAGCTCAAGAGCATAGCACTGGCATCTGGTCGGCATCTGGTAAGGGCCTTCTTGCTGTGTTGTAACATGGCAGAAGGCATCGCATGGTGAGAGGGCAAAATCGTGCTTGTCAGCTCAGGTCTCTCTTCCCCTTCTTTTACAGCCACCAGTACCATCATGGGGCCTACCTTGTTTGATTTTATCTAATGCTAATTACCTCTCAAAGGCCTCACCTCATCAAAATACTGGATGCTGGGAATGGTAGGTAGAAGGAAGGAATAGGAGAGATTTGTTAAAAGACACAAAGTTACAGCTAAATAGGAGAAATAAGCTTAGTACTCTATAGCACTGTGGGATGACTAGAGTCATCTAGTCTGGATGACTAGAGTGAACAATAATATATAGTTTCAAATAACTAGAAGGAAGATATTGACTGTTCCCAACACAGAGAAATGATAATGTTTGAGATGATGAATATGCCAGTTACCCAGATCTGATCACACTATATTATATGTATGAAAACGTCACTATGTGCCCCATAAATGTTTAATTACTTGTCAATTTTTAAAAACTTTTTAAAGAAAATTACAAAGTAGCTCATACTTACAAAATAATATATGTACAGGTATGTGTATACACACACAAATATAAACTGATACATATAAAATTACATACATATATGGTTTAAAGAATAATAAAGGCTAGGCAAGGTGGCTCACGCTTGTAATCACAGAACTCTGGGAGGTCAAGGCAGGAGGACTGCTTGAGCCCAGGAGGTTGAGACTGCAGTGAGCCATGATTGTACCACTGCATCTCAGCCTGGACAACAGAGCAAGATCCTGTCTAAAAGGTAAAAAATAATAACGAGGAAAGTAAACGTCCATGTGGCCACCACCCAACCTACAAAATGGAACATTACCTTTGAAGTCCTTTGAGCCCTTTCCTCATTACATCCTCTTCTCCTGCCACCCTTCCAAAAAATGACTACCTATTTTATTTTGGTGTTTACAATTCCTTTGCTTTCCATAATAGCTTTGTCCACAAATGTGTGTGCATATTCCTAAACCATATTGTTTAGATTTTTTGTGTTTGAACTTGCATGGTGTCATACTTTATGACTGTCTGCATATTGCTTTTTTTTAGATCTAGCATTATATTTCTGACATTCACTTAAGTTACACTATCTGGTTGCAATTCACTTATTTTTCAGTACTGTATAATATTCTATAATTTGAATAAATAACAATTTATATGTCTAAAAAAAATGCCACTGATAGCCAGGCATGGTGGCTCTTGCCTGTAATCCCAGCACTTTGGAAGCCTGAGGCCGGTGGATTGCCTAAGGTCAGGATCTCAAGACCAGCCTGGCTAACATAGTGAAATCCCATCTCTACTAAAAGTACAAAAAATTAGCTGGGCATGGTGGTGGGCGCCTGTAATCCCAGCTACTAGGGAGGCTGAGGCAGGAGAATTGCTTGAACCCAGGAGGCGGAGGTTGCAGTGAGCTGAGATTGTGCCACTGCACTCCAGCCTGGGCTACAAGAGCGAAATTCCGTCTCAAAAACAAAGAAATGCCACCGATATATGAATTTGGGCATTACATTTCCAACATGTGAAATTTGAGGGACACATTCAAACCATAGCAGAGGGTCAAATAAGTTAATAAACTGCAACACCAGTACCTGCGCATACTAAGGGCCATATACACGTTAATCATTATCGTCATCCTTTCGTTGGAAATCACTGAGGCCAAAGGAGTGGGTGAGACCACCCAGAAACGAAGAGGGCTGAAGACAGACTTTCAAGAATTCATCATCTCAGGCTCTTGTGCGGGAGAGGTAACAAAGAAACCAGCCGGGGGACTGGGCAGCACTGCTCTGAGGTCGCCGAAAGGAGAAGGATGAGCTTCTATAACGGCTGATTGTGTTTGGATGCTGAGGAGAGGAGAGGCAGGCATTCCTCTGGAGAGACGGAGGGATGTGTGGGGCAAGGCGGGGACAGGGAGCTGGTGTAGGCGGGAGGAGGGCAGACGGGTACTCTGGTCTATCCCCGCTTCCAGGACGCATTTTCTGGGGGGGGGGGGGGGGGGGGGGGGG
>NC_045449.1:6201214-6212950 GCF_002776525.5 Piliocolobus tephrosceles
GGGGGGGGGGGGGGGGGGGGGGGGGGGGGGGGGGGGGGGGGGCCGGAGCATGGATGGCTAGTATGGGGAACTCAGAGAGGGACAGTGTCTTGTCACAGGAAGGGAGGGTCAGGAGGGAAATTTGAAAGAAAACGTGTCTGGGAACCCAGGGCTCCGCACTGCCAGCCCCTGGCTCCTTCGGACAAAACCACTGAGCAAGAAGGAAAAGCCAGACCCCTTGGCAGGAGGGACGGGGTCCCTGCCCACTGCGGGGCCTGGGGCCTGAGCCAGGAGGCCTAGATCCCAGGACCTCCGCCTCTACCCTATGGGTCAGAGCAGCCTCAAGCCTGTACGCGCTCCAGGGAGGGGACCCGGCGTGCGATGCGCGGGGGCTGGGCGAGCAAGGGCGGTGGTGCGGGTGGGACGCATAATACAAAGCCCGGAGCCACGAGGCTGGCGGCCGGGAGGGGGCCAGAGAGATGAATGGGGACGGCCGGGCCAATCCGAGCGCAGCATTTACAGCCGCGATAGAGAAAGCCAATCGGATCCCTGGGGCGGGGAGGGAACCAATCAGCTGTGAGGACGGGGCCGGGGGCGGAGCCGCGCAGAGTTTCAAACCGGCTGCGGTGGACTAGGAGCAGCTGTGCTCCGGGTGTGATCCGCGTTGGTGCTGTCGGGTGAGTGCGGGCGGAGCACAACAAATTTCGGTCTTGTTGCCCAGGCTGAGTGCAATGGCGCGATCTCGGCTCAAAACAATTTTTTTGTTCAGAGGGGAGGGCATCAGGTTCGGACACGCACGGCCTGTGGAGGCGTCTGAGTACTACAAGAGTCGGATCAAAATCGGGGCGTCTGGTGGGAAGGCTGGGATCTGCGTGGGGGCGCATTTGGTCTGGGCGAGCTGGTGAAGGAGATGGTGATGGTGTCCTGGGCCCAGCACTGAAGCTCGGCTACGGCGTGTCTTGACCCCGCCTCCCCCCGTCGCCTGAGCCAGAGAGACGAAGGAGGTTGGGATGAAAAGACAGCTGTTTTGGAAACTTGAAGTGCGGGACAGCAGAAATGCTGCTGACCCGAGACCCCTCTTCCAGGAAGCATCCTCCTTCCTGCACCCACACTTGCCAACTTGCCCGCTCCCCCCCCGCCCTCGCCAGCCCGCGGCATCCCATCTCTTCCCCTGTGTCCAGGGTCTCTGTGGGGCCTGGGAATGGGGATGGGGAATGCCTTGCTGACCTGCTTTCTTACCCTCCTCCCCAGGCTCTAGTGGACAGAGAAGGCTCTTGGCCAGGCAAATGGCTTCTCGGTGGCAGAGCATGGGGACCTCTGTGCGCCGGAGATCTCTGCGGCACCAGGAGCAGCTGGAGGACAGCAAGGAGCTGCAGCCTGTGGCCAGCCATCAGGAGACCTCTGCAGGGGCCCTGGGGTCTCTGTGCAGACAGTTCCAAAGGCGGCTGCCCCTGAGAGCCGTCAACCTCAATCTCTGCGCAGGCCCCTCCTGGAAACGCCTGGAAACCCCAGAGCCAGGTCAGCAGGGCCTCCAGGCTGCAGCTCGCTCAGCTAAGAGTGCTTTGGGTGCCATGTCCCAGGTAATACTGACAATACTAATCATCTTTTTTATGGAGTGTTTCCTTGGTGCCAGACAGTTCCTGCCCTCAAAGAGCCTCAAGAATATAGACTCCAAGAAGACAGGGACTTTGGTTAGTTCACTGCTGTTTCCCCAGCACCCCAAATAGTTCCTGGCACATATAGGTGCTCAACAAATAGTTGAATGAGTTAATGAAGACATGTCTTGGAGGAAACAGATGCTCACAATACCAGGTGATAAGAGCTGTACGTGATAGGAAATTGCAAGCAAGTGGCCAATAGTGAGGGCTCACCAAACACAAACTTAGCTGGTGAAGGCTTCCCAGAGGAGGTGATGCCAGAGTTCACCCAGGGAAGCAAAGGTCAAGGGTATTTAGGGTAGGAGAAATAGTGCAAGTCCAGAGCCCCTCAGGTCCAGGCCTAGAGCTGAGAGAAAGCAAGGTGTACTGCCAACTCAGCCGTGTAACCCTGAGGAGAGCCAGAATTGTAGTCTGGGTATGAGCAGAGGACAGAGAGCAAGGTAGAGCAGGGAGAAAGGATATGAAGGAGCTTAGACTCTCCCAGGAATGATCAGGAGTCTGGAGGATTCTAAACAGTGGAAAGTCTGGTCTAATTAGCATATTAGAATTTGCCCTTTATCTATGCGATGGAGAAGGGAATAGAAGCAGAGATGCTCCTGAAGGAGACTAAGGATCTAGACTTGTAGGGGATAAACTTCAGGAGCTGCTGAGAAGGTCAGTTAGAAGGCATTTGCTGTCAAATGAGAGGTGCTGGCAGCAAGACGTCCTTATATTGGATGTAAGTGTCTATGGGCCCTTCAAGGGATGCATCTTTAAACCCAGAGCTGGAGGTGTAGACGTGTCACTTAGAAAGGACAGAAGCCATTAGGATGAACGGACCTCCAGAGAGAGGACTGGGGGCTGCAGAGGTTTCTCCTCGGTGTCCCAATTCATTGGGAATTCTGAAGACGAGAGAATTCTCCGGAAAGAGGGTGGCTCTTTCTGGACCCTCTGCAGAGAGTTCTCTGGGCCAAACGTTAGTCCTTATTTGGAAGAAGTTTTTGATTGTTTTCACCACCCTCAGGGATCAGAGAAATGAAATGAATTTGTCCAAGGTCACATAACTCATCAGATTTAACTTGGGCTTTGCTCCAACCCCTGGGCTCTGGCTTGCCAAGGCAAAGACGGTCGAGCTGATGAAGAAGAGCCTTCACAGCCGTCACCCAGCTGGTGTGAAAAGCCCAAGAGTTGAGGCTTGGTCCTATGTGCAACAAGAAGCCATAGAAGGGTTTTGAGCAGTTGAGTGTCACAGTCAGAGCTGCCCTTTAGAAGGATCACTGCGGACCACCGTGGAGGGTGGATAGAGTGAGACCCGAGGCAGGAAGCCAGGTGCTCTCCTGGTGGGCAGGGGGTGCTGGGCGGGGAAGCCTCCTCTTCTCTGGACCCTCTCCTTCAGTCCTGGGGTCAATCTGTGTCTGGACAGAGAGTTTGGACTTAAGACAAACAGGCTCCAGGCACCGGGGGTGGGGGGGTCCTCCTGCTGCTGACTGCTGCTGTCATATTCAGGAGCTCTGAGCTGGGTCCCTGCCATGGACTCATTCCACGAGGAGTCAGTCACATCCTTCACCCTGGAGACTAAAATAGCCTGTATTTACAGGATACTTGGTGGGTCTAGGGATCGCTGGTATGGTCTGGAGACCAGGGTAGTTCACCCCTGGGTTTTTTGTTGTTGCTTGTTGTTTTCGAGACAGGGTCTCACTCAGTCCCCCAGGCTGGAGTGCAGTGGCAAGATCTCGGCTCACTGCAACCTCTACCTCCCGGGTTCAAGCGATTCTCATGCCTCAGTCACCCAAGTAGCTGTGACTACAGGCACCTACCACTGCGCCCGGCTAATTTTTTTTTTTTTTTTTTTTTTTTGTATTTTTAGTAGAGATGGGGTTTCACCATGTTGGCCAAGCTGGTCTTGAACTCCTGACCTCAGATGATCCACCTGCCTCGGCCTCCCACAGTACTGGGATTACAGGCGTGAGCCACTGTTCTGGCCTCACTTTTGATTTTGTCTGTGCTAACCTTTGCATTTGCCTGTTCCAGAGAATCCAGGAGTCCTGCCAAAGTGGCACCAAGTGGCTGGTGGAGACGCACGTGAAGGCCAGGAGGCGGAAGAGAGGCGCACAGAAGGGCAGTGGATCCCCAACTCACAGCCTGAGCCAGAAGAGCACTCGGCTGTCTGGAGCCGCCCCTGCCCACTCAGCCGCAGACCCCTGGGAGAAGGAGCATCACCACCTCTCGGCCCGGATGGGCTCACGTGCCCACCCATTACGGCGGTCAAGGCGGGAGGCTGCCTTCCGGAGCCCCTACTCCTCAACAGAGCCCCTCTGCTCTCCCAGGCAAGTGGGATAGTGCCTCCCCCCGGCACTGGTGACCTTTTAGCCTGGGCACAGTCCCTGCTCTCTGACCTCCCAGACCCAGCCGGGCCCCAGGGACTTCTTGGCACCTCCTGTGGCTACCTGGAGCCAGGGGTACCCTGAGCAGCGTCATATCATGTTATAATTATTCTTACTGTTAAATGTGTGTCCTGCTTTAGCAGATATCCAGTGCATGTTTTTGTTCATTAGAAAATGAGAAAACTGGCCGGGCCTGGTGGCTCACACCTATAATCCCAGCACTTCGGGAGGCTGACGTGGGTGGATCACCTGAGGTCAGGAGTTGGAGACCAGCCTGGCCAACATGGTGAAACCCCATCTCTACTAAAAATACAAAGTTGGCTGGGCATGGTGGTGCACGCCTCTAATCCCAGCTCCTTGGGAGGCTAAGGCAGCAGAATTGATTGAACTCAGGGGGTGGAGGTTGCAGTGAGCCGAGATCGCACCACTGCACTCCAGCCTGAGTGACAGAGCGAGACTCTGTCTCGAATCCCAAGGAGCTGGGATTAAAGGCGTGGAACACAATACAACGACTACATTCCTAAGGATTGTATGTCAACTTTCCGGCTGAGTTCTAGGGAGAAATGGAGTGTGTTAGTTAAGGCTGTATAGTAGCTTTGGGCTGTTGAATTTTTTCCCCAAATTTCTTTGAGGGCTAGCATCTTTCTTTAGTCTCATAGGAACCTTGAGCTGTAATTAAGGCAGGCTCTGTTTGTCCCATTGGACAGGTAAGGAAATGGAGGTCCGGAGGCTTTTGGTGATTAGCACGAGGGTCATCCCGTAGGAAACAGAGGAGTAAAGGCTGGGGTCAGACCATCTGGCTGTTCTGCCCCACCAATCAAGCTGGCCTGCCCTGCAGAATCGTCTAGTTCTCAGACAGGCCCAGCAAGTGGCCTGGCTCGGGGGAGAGGGTGAAGCTCATCCCAGTCCACAGTCCCCGGCAGCTTCCTAATCTCATCTCGGGGCTCTCAGGAAAGGCTGCCTAGCCGCTGCCCGTGTCGTGGCAGGTGGTCACCAGGATGCATGTAAGTGACCAGGTGGCTCTTTGCAAACCTGGAAGCTAAAATAAGGCTTGTGTACACTTCAAAAATACTCTCCACATCTGTGTTCTGACCTGGTTCCGCCCACAGAGCTAGCAGAGGACCTGAGAAAATCCTTCAGGACCTTAGTTTCTCTGTCTGTAAAGGAAGAGCCGAGCTTAGCTCTGACACAATCCCACTCACCCAAGCCCCCTAGTGAGCCCACAAGCAAGTTTTGAAGCCACCTGGAGGGCTGAGGCTCAGTTTCCAAGTGGGGACGCTGCAAAATCACTTGCCCATGACCTCGGCCTTGCGGATCTTAATCTTCCTTCTGTTTGTCGCTCTGAGGTCACTTCCTGGAGTGAGGGTCTGGAGTGAAGCCCAGCCCGCCAGGGTCATCTGGGCCCACAGACCAGACCCCGGCACTGGGTTGTAAGGGGCTCCTGCCAGGAGTTTCCAGCTAGTCACTGGTGTGGCTTTTTCTTTCGTTCAGCGAGTCTGACAGTGACCCAGAGCCTGTGGGGGCGGGAATCCAGCATCTCCAGAAGCTGTCCCAAGAGCTAGAGGAAGCCATTGTGGTGGAAGAGAGGTGAGTTGGCATTCCAAACTTCAAAGTGAAGTGGCCGGGAGGGCCCCTCCGGCCATCTTTGTAGGCAGGCGCTGGTTCTGCGCTGACCTGCTGTGTGACCCTGGCCAGTCTTTGCCCCTCTCTGGGCCTCAGTCTCCCTCATCTCAAACATGAGAAGGGACAAAAACCTGGACTGGGTTGATGGTAAAGGATGCAGCCTGAATGTGTGTGGTCTTCTGGGCCTTGGGCCCCCACATTTGTCCATCATTTGGAACCTCACATATGGCTGGTTCCTGAAAACCCTGCCCTTCCTCCAGAACTCTCCGTGGCTCCTCTGTGCCCTGCCTGCCTATGGAATAGGGAAAAGCAACCTGACTGCTATGGAGCTCCTGGTCTCTCTGCTCATGGCCCCATCCTAGGGGCAGGGCCTCGGTTGTGGATCTCCCCTAACTTGGGGCTATTTCTCCATTCCACTTGTGCAATGGCCATGATGGGCTCTAAGGCTGAGCCCTGCCAGCTCTATGTGTTGGGGGGCCATATTCCTACCACGTTTCCGGGTCTGATCTTGTCTAGCTCAGGCTGAAAGGGGCCCTCTCAGAGCCCACCACATCCAGTGGCATCAATCCCTCCCCTTCTCTCTAGTGGTGACATCGTCTCTCTCATTCATGACTGAGGAAGTGCCTGCAGGTAATGCCCCCCTCCCAAGCGTCTTTCTCACCGTCCTCCTCCTCCACCTCATGCATGAGCAAGTTAAAGAAAAACCCACAGGGCTGATGGGCACAGCAGAGTAGGTAGGACCCGCTTGCTGCTTGGAGCCAGAGCTGCTAACCTCACGGACCCCATCATTAACAGCATGCGGGGAGCCCCGAGTAGCTACAGCCACCTTCCAGCAGCCCCCACCCCGCAGTGAGCAGGGAAAGGTATCCCTATTTCTCCGACCTTGAGCACAGTGACAAAGGCAGCTGTCTTGCAGGAAACAAGCCCTATCTGACCGCCAAGTCTTCGTACTCAAGGATGTCTATGCTTCCCCATGAGCTTCCTGGAGTAAAACCCCCAGGAGTTGTCAGTACCCCCGGGCCACTGCTAACAAGCACCTAACAAGGGGCCCAGAGCCCCCTGCTCCGGCCACATCTGGACCCGTCAGTGACTGCCTGCCATAGCCTGAGAGTGTCTTGGGGAGACCTTGCAGAGGGGGAGAATTGTTCCTTCTGCTTTCCCAGGGGACTCTTGAGCTTAGAAACTCATCGTACACTTGACCTTGAGCCTTCTATTTGCCTCATCTATAACGTGAAGTGCTAGCGTCACATGTTTGAGAGGTCTTAGCTGAATACCCAGGTGCCTGGTTTTTGGGGAGTCATCCGTGGAGTCACTCACCCACCGTGTTTCTGGTGCCAAGGCTCTTGGGGGCCCCATTGTCATCCCTGCTTTACCTACCAGGGACTCAGAGGAAGGCATAGGACATATTTCCAGGCTTACGACCCTGGGCTCACGGGTACCTATTTATATGCTCAATGCGGAGTACTGTGGGTGTGCCGGGAGGGGTAGCCCTGTTCAAAAGCAATTTCTGCCCTTTGTAAATTATTTAAGAAACCTGCTTTGTCATTGTATAAGAAACCAGCGTGTGACTTTCCTAGATAACACTGCTTTCTCATAATAAAGACTGTTGGCATTTGACATCTGTTCCGTTTCACCGGCCACCTCCAACCTTCCCCGCCCTCCCACACCACTCTGGGCCATAGATCTTTCATTTGTGGTCTGGGGTCTGGCCCTCATCCACCTCTGCTCTGAGCCAGTCTGCCCCCAAAACCCAGCCCAGGGAGAACACGTATCAAGGGAAAGGCTTCTCGGCTTAGTTCAGACGCAAACACACTGTAAAGGCAAATAAGGTTTTTATTTAAGTGACAACATTTGAGAGCTAAAAACCAGCTCACATCAAAATCAAGACCAGTTGTAAAAATCTTTTAACTCCATAATGCTGTTTTTGTCTTGTTAGAAATCTGATATCTTACATTGGCGTTTCTAACGGATTTTGTACAAGGCAGCCGTAAGGAATATAATAAACCTTTTTCACCACAGAACCGTCTGTCACAGATAATACTGAAAGTTACACACTTGGGAACAGTCAGACCACAGACAGAGTCAGACGGGCTGCCACCGCCACGTAAACAAATAGAAAAGGCCAGTGGGATCCGAGGGCGGGGGTCCCTGTGAGTCACCCTCCTCTGGCCTGCCCCTCCTTGGGTCACCTGCTTCTCCTGTGCCCTAAAGAGGGTGGAGTCAAATTCGGATTTTCCTCCCAACTGCCTGTTAGTTTCCCAACAAGGAGAGCAGAGCCCAGATCAGGCCTCAGTGCTTGGACTTAACCCTAACTACGATTTTTAAGAAGGTTCCCCTGTGCCTGGAAGGAAAGGAAGGAGGGAATGTTACAATAGGTTTCCAGGGCACTTGGCACCCAAACCTCCCCGAGATGGGATTCGGTGGGAAAGGCGGTAGTTTAAGGCGGGGTCAGGGCACCCCTCCCGGGGCTGCACCTGGGCTGGGGGGGAGTGTGAGGATGCAGGGGACCCACGTGCCTCATGAAAGACTCCAGGACACAGGAATGGGTCCCAAAGGGGTAAAAATACAGTTTAAGAACCGTGAACTCCAGCCTCGTCTCTTCCAGAGAGCCCACCGCCGGCAAACTCTGGAATACTGGGATTCAAACACATTTGTTTGCTGTAGCCCAGCACCCAGCAAACAAGAGGACCATTCATTCCAATGCATGAAAGGAGTCTGTTTTTTTAAAAAGGAAATATTTTACGGAGCTCAAGGGAGCTGTTGAACTCTTTGGGAAAAAACCCACGATGCTGGAAGAGCAGGTCCTGGGCTAAGGACGCACCCTGAACCCTAACAGGGCAAATGATACAGGAGGGTGGCAGGCAGGCCCTCGGTCACGACAGCCGCCGGATCGGGAAGAACAAACATGCCACGCAAGAAACAAGGAGCTTTGGTCAGGCGGGAAGATCTGTTTCCAGCTGCTGCAGAGCAGGCATACCAGAAGCTAGAAGGACTCTCTTGAAAACAGCTGCATTGGGGGGGGTCACAGAACTACTCAAGGAGACGCAGCGGCACCCGCTCCCGAGAACAACACAGCTTGGTTCTTCCTCCAACTTAACTGGACGGACAAAACTGAAGAAACCACTAGTACAGAAAGTGCATATGCATTACACAGTTGCCGTGAAAGCAGTACTGAAACATACGTTGTCTCGCCACTAAACAGAACCGCATCTACACACATTCACACACACCAACTACAGCTCCAGTTGTTGTGTTCACAGTCTCTCACTGTACACCATCAGCACCTCATGTGTGCACCGTCAGCCAAAGCCCCGATCTTCCTACCTGCTTGCTGCCTGGACCCAGAGCTGCTTCCAAAACAAAGGGCCAAAACAGGTGGCCCTCCTGCTGGGTCCTGTGTCCCAGCTCTGACCCCAGAGCCACAGAACCCTGGTCACACTGACTTCAAATTCCCCAGGGATCCTGGCTCATGTACTCTCTCTCTCTCTGTCTTTCTCTCTTTCTCTTTCTCTGTCTTCCTCTCTGTCTTCCTTTCTCTTTCTCTCTCTCTGCCTTCCTTTCTCTCTCTCTTTCTCTCTCCCTCTCGCCTAGCCTGGGGTTCTCAGGGAACAGGGAATCTAACTGGAAGCAAAGTACCTCATACTAATTATTTTATCATTTCAGCTTAATCAGTGCCTTCTGCAAAAAGGAAATGGTAGAGTTTTCAAGAATCAGACTACATCTGCCCAAGTTTAAATCAGGATATTTTTGGGAAGGATTAGGGTTGAGGTGGTTATGCCATATGAGCTGGTGCCTTTGGAAAGCCAAGAATTGTGAAATGTTAACAGGGGGATGGGCACCTGTGAACCGCCAGGAGACAGGACCATAGAGGAGGCTGAGGCTGAGGCTGAGGCTGAGGCTGAGGCTGATCCGCACTCCTCCCCATAGACTCGCCAGCAGCCCTGGGCTTGAGTGCAGGATGCGGCACTGGAAGTAGAGCAGAAGAGCTGGCAGACTGAAGACACATTTCTAGGGGAGAGAGCAGGGATGGGGGCTAGGAGCCCAGACCCCTCCAGCCCCAGGAGGGCACCCAATTTGCCAGGCAATTCACAACGGTGGTGCCAGCCGCCCCCGTCAGCAGCGTCATGGGCTGCATGGGAGCCGCGAGAGGTAGACATTGAGCAGAAGCGACACTGAGCTGACACAGGTGCCTGCTGCGTATACAGACGTCTGGGCCCTGGGGCAGCCTGGCTGAAACTGCTGGGACCGGCCTCAGTGGCAGCCCATGGGGGCTCAGCAGCCACCTGGGCAGCCCCACACAGCAGGTGTGGGCCTGGGCCAGGGAGTCGGGGTTTTCCAGGGTGCAGGAAACCGGTGCCCAGGCCAAGGTTCAGCAGCAGGAGGGCCTGAGCAGGCTTTAGGGGCTCCAGAAGGGCCAAGTCCTGCCAACCTCAGAGGACTACCCACGAGGAGGTTATGGGCACAAACTGAGCAGCAGGGGAAAGGGAAGAGAATACAACAGTTGGAGCCAAACTTCCAGGAACCCCTAGAACCCTGGAATCTCAGCTCTATGCCTCCAGGAGCCAAAAAAGACAAAAGGGTCCTGGCAGAGCCGGGGTTATAGGGAGCCAGATCAGTAACCTTTTGGCAGGAGATGGAGGTGGGCTGTCCCTGGGACACCCGGTTTGAGCATCAGTGCAAGGCAAACCAGCTGTGCCTCTCTGTGGAGTAGCGATCCCTTCCCAGCCCACCCAGAGACGCTCCTTTAAGAGCCCCTCCTTTCCAGCCCACCCAGACCCCCTCTCGCAGGCTGTGTGAAAGGTATGGGTCACAGGACACGCAGAGGGACCATTAGGCCTGAAAAGACTCAATGGCCCAAACTGCAGGACATCTTGCGAGTCAAAGACTCACACCAATCTCAGCTAGAGGGACTTCTCCAATAACAGAAGGAAGACGGGGCCCAGAGAGGGCAAGTAACCAGCTCAGGGGCTCACAGCCAGCCCGGCTGAGCCAGAGCCCAAGGCTGCAGCCTCCCAAGGGAGGGCATGAGGCAGGGCTCCGGGAAGAGGAACCCCTGGCCTCCAGGGCCACAGGGAAATGGTGAGGACACTGAGGACAAGGGGGGGTTGGGGACAATGGACAGCTGCAGGACAGACCGTCAGCACCAGACCCCACCCCCCTGAGGGCTGTGGACAGAGACCGGGGATGTGCTGTCACGCCCAGAAAGTGGCCATCTTGCCGTAAGAGCGCCAACCCCAAAACGGTGATCCAGGACCACAGGGAGGGCGGGCACAGATGCCACTCACGCCTCCACAAGACAGTCGAGAGGCTGTGCCTGCCAGCGGCGTTTGGTCCCGAGGCTGGGGCTGCCCCCTTGAGGCCCTGCCTAGTTCGCTGGGAAGCCTAGGACACAGGAGGGTGGTCGACTTTGCCCAAACGCTCCAGCTCCGGGCAAGCCTGCCCCCGGGATCACACAAACATGAACCCTGACTTGGGCTTGCAGTCCCAGGCACGTGGGAGGCAGCAGCGGCTGCACCGTGCCCCCCGGATCTCACCCTGTCGCAGCTCAGGGAGCCCCCCCGCCCGGGGTCGGGCAGAATCCCTCCCCGCTCTGGTCGGACACTGCTGGACAGACACGGGAGGGAAAAAGCAGGAAAACGCCTGTGTCGGGGAGAAGGCAGCCCCCTCCCGTCCCTGCAGGCAGCCTGATTGTGCCCCCGACCCCTGTTCTGAGCACAGCCCACCCCTCAGGGCACCGACTCGAACTTGGGGGGCCCACGCGCCCAGCTGAGCGCGGGCAGCGGCCGCTCGTGGTCCTTGTCGGACTCGGGCTGGCTCTGGGCCCGCTCGGGCTTGGGGTTGACGGCGGGCGGGTCGGGCTGCTGCACGGACATGGTTCTGCGCAGGTGGTTGCGCTTCCGCAGGAACTCCGGCTGCGCGTGCAGCCCGAAGCTGCCCTTGCGCAGGATCATGCGCGAGTTGTTCTTCTTTGGGCGTGAGCGGTGGCTGGCCTCCAGCGCGGCCAGGTGTGCAGCGTAGCCCTCGCTCAGGAACTGCGGAGGGCAGGGCAGGGGAAGAGGGGAGGGGAGGGGGAAGAGAAGAAGGGAGGGGGAAGAGGGAAGGGGAGGGGGAAG
>NC_045449.1:6217950-6226241 GCF_002776525.5 Piliocolobus tephrosceles
GAGAGGAAGGGGAAAGGGGAGGGGAGGTGGACAGGGGAGGGGAGGGAGGGGAGGGAGGAGAGGGGAGGGGAGAAGAGGTGAGAGGAGGGGAGGGAGAAGAGGGGAGGGGGAAGAAGGGAGGGGGAAGAAGGGAGGGGAGGGGAGGGGACAGGCGTCAGGTGGAGGGGCGGGGCAGGCCCCTGATCCTGATCCTGTCCCCATCATTTCCCAGGAACACTCGATGGACACACCTCCAGCTTCTCCGAGGAAGCCCGGGGAAGCCGGGAGCTCTTTAGTGTTCCAGAGTCCCCATCCCGCTTTGGACAACCATGCATCTCTACCTGTACCCGTGGGTCACACCAGAGTTCTCTGGATTTTCATTCCTGTTTTATTTTAATTAATTAATTTATTTATTTATTTGAGACACGGTCTCACTGTGTCGCCCAGGCTGGAGTGCAGTAGCCCAGTCTCAGCTCACTGCAGTCTCAACCTCGCCAGCTCAAGCAATCCTCCAGCCTCAGCCTCCCAAGTGACTGGGACCACGGGTACATGCCACCATGCCCAGCTCATTTTTAAAATTTTTTGTAGAAACAGCGTCTTGCCATGTTGCCAGGGCTGGCCTTGAACCCTGGGCTCAAGCAATCCTGCGTATCAAAGCACCGGGATTACAGGCGTGAGCCAGGGCACTTGGCCTATGGGTTCTTGAGGGTGGGGGAGCACCCATCCTTGTCACTTGGCTCACTAGAATCCTGCAACGTCCCTCCCATCATGCGGCCTCTCCATGCCTCTTGTCATGTTTCTGAGCCCCGCGGCTGCCCTCCTTGCCAGTCCTTTCGGCTGTGCCCAGAACCTTGCTACTCCATATGTGGTCCATGGACTCTGGCAGCATCAACACCACCTGGCCCCTTGTTAGGCAGAACCTCAGGCCCTCTCCCCGCCCCTAGGCCTATGGAATCAGAATATGCATGTCAACGAGATCTCCAGGTGATGCCTGTGCACTTTAGAGTTTGAGAAGCGGGTCCTGAGTTCCCAACTTGGAAACGCCACCATCTCCTGACCCTCTACCCGCACGTCACTCTTAGGCACTGCGCACTTGATATGCCCCAGAGGGAGGTCACCTCCTTCCCTTCCACCTGCTGTGCAATTCCAGTAGTGGCACCTCCTACGTGGTCACCCAAGCCACAGACCAAGGCGCTGTCCTCCGCCTTCCCTTCCTCTCATCCCGCACATCCGTCTGGGCATTACCAAACCCAATCCATCTCCTACCAAAAAATGCCTCTCAGACCCTCCACTTTCTCTTCAGCTCCCTCTCGGCTTTTCTTTCCTTCCTCTGAACCACCTTCCACCTACAGCCTGAGGGAGCTTCCTGAATCACACACCTGCTCATCCCATTCTCACGGAGTCCCCACACAGGCCATCGTGGCTGCACTGACCGTTCCAGCCCCCTCTCTCCCCTCCCGGCTCATGTCCCACGCAGCCAAGCTGAGTCACTGGCAGTTCCCAGAATATACATGTTCTTTGTCACCTCCTGACCTTGGCTTCTGCTGCTGCCTCTGCCACAAATACTCTTCGCAGTCTCAGGCCCTTCCTGGACCATTCCTTCAAATTCCAGAAACCCAACCTTGCCCTGGAGTCTGGGTCCCTCTCCAGGGTCCCGCAATTCCCTGTGCCCCCCATCATACCTCATGGCACTTGCTACACTCCACTGTCACCAACTGCACATGTGCCATCTCCCCACTACACTGAAGTTCATTGCATCCGACTCCACTTGGGATTCTCTCCCTGCACCCAACACAGGCCCTGGCCCAAGGCAGGCACCCCAAAGTGTTTGTTGAATAAATGAATGAGCCAGTGTGGGAATGAACAAATGAACGAATGAAGTACCACTCCCTCCATCCCCTTCCCGGACCTCCCTCACAACTCCCCGCCTCCAGCCCCGCCTCCACCCACCTGGCACTGGGTTTGGTACTTCTTGGTGGACCTGCCCACGATGAAGATCTGGGAGGCAGGCAGGCCCAGTACGCTGTACACGGAGATGTCCTTTGTGGAGCCGTAGGCCGCGCTGATTTTGATGAAGCACTGAAACACAGGGCAGGCACGGAGGGAGAGTGAGGCCAGCCTACCCCCTGGAAAGCCTGCCCGGGTCAACCCCAGGGAGCCCCCGCTTGGGGACCCTCTATGGGCACTCTGGTAGACTCCAAGCCATGGGGCCACCCTGTGTCAGGAAGGAACCCCCAGAGTGGCTGCCCCTCCCTGTACCCCAGGCCCATCCCAGGACTCTGCCCGGTAAACAGTCGTGACCACACCATTTACCGGCCCCGCCTCCAGCAGCACGCTCAGGTTAAGTAATGAGGAAGCCAAACGTTCCTTTGTGGATAAGGAAATTGAGTTCCAGGTTTCTGGCTCACAGGGCCAAGACTGGAGGCCAGTTCTGCCTGGCTTCTGATCCTGTGCCATCCACACCGCTCCACGCTGCAGCTTGCCGTGCGCCCACTGCCTCTCGCTGGCTGGTGTAATGACTGGCCACCGCCCCACCCCCCAGAATCCCCAGTTCAATTCAGAGAACTGCACAAGGTCTGCCTTGCTCCAGGGCACTTTCAGACCATCACCCTTCCCTCCTCTCCCTGGAATAAACCGGATCAAACTCCTGTGAGTTGCTCGCCACCCAGCTGCCCCTCACTGTGTGCCTCCTGTCCCTGTCATCCTCTTTTTCTCCCACTCACGCTCCTCTGAAGCCACTGGAGACTTTGGTCCTGGGTCACAGCTTTCCTTCCTCCCAATCCCCACCATCGCTGGAATGAGCCACAGTCAGAGTGACGTGAGGGATCTACCACCTCCCACCCCGCCTCGCAGCTTTGCACCTTCTTTCACGTCAGTGGCCGTCACTTCCGGGACCGAACTCAGAACCTGCCCCTCTAACTGTGAACTTCCACAAGTCCGCTGCGCCCAGGGTTTCTGCCCCCTCCCTGCCACTTCTCCGCCAGCCCCCACCTGGCTGCTCTCAGCCTCACCGACACTTGTGCTTTCTGCACCAGCCCTGCTGCCTCACCCCTTCCTCATCCTGCCTGAGTGACCCGCAGCATCCCTGTGTCCTCTGCCTCCACCCCAGATTCTCTCACCTCTTCATCCTCCTCCCACACCCGCCCAGCCAAATCTCAGCCCTGGAAATTTTCCACTATCCACCTTGTGTATTTGTATACGCTGCCCACTAAGAGCTGCTAAAGAAACACGGCCACGCAGCTGTCACCCTCCATCTTCTTCCTGTCCTTCCCTGAGCCCTACCCCGTCCTGCAGGTGGCTGCCTTCGAGGCTGGACCAAGGAGAGGGCTTCCTCAGCCCGCTGCCCCTCACCTCAGTGGTTGGTGTACTCCCAGCTGGCTCAGAGGGTGGAGCAGCCCCTCTGCGTCTGGCCCTTCCACCTTCTCATGCACCTGAGATCACTCCTATAACTTGGATCCTCTAGCTTTGGGGACCCTGCCTGCCTGCCTCATGACCCTCCCAGCTGACACCCACCTTCTCTGCTCCTCTCCCTGCTACTTTGGCCCCCTTATCCTTCCCAATTGTCTTTTCCTCACAAGGTCAGCTGGTGGCCAATCTTTGTCTAGTGGACAGTTCTCAGCATCCCACACCCTTGGCGAGAGGGGTACTATCTCCTTGAACCCCTCTCCTCCCGATAACTGTAGCCTCTCTCTCCTGGCCCTCCTCCCCCTCACTCTCCTCCTGGTTCCTCAGCGGCTCCTTGTGCTGCTTTCAGGGGCCCAGCACAGCCTCTTGTCCTGCCTTGCCTCCCCTCTTGTGGCTCCGCTGATCCGTCCTCTGCATCTGCTTCCCAGTCTCCACCTGCAGCCCAGACCTACCCTAAGCCATATCAGGTCCCATGGCCGTATCAGCCTTGACGTGTCCACAGCTGAGCTCATCTCCCTCCAGCCTGGTCCTCTCTCGTGTCCCCTCTCATTCACTCACTCATTCATTGATTAATTCTACCAACATTTATTGAGTCTCTACCACACAACATCATCATCCCCAATCCAGAAGCTATATTGGTGAGCAGAACGGACAGGCTCTGCCTCCATGGAGACCTTGGTCAGGTGTGTAGCACCTGGATCCCTCCTGGTCACCCAGCACGGGCATCTTAGAACTCCTCGCTCTCTGCGTCCAGCTATCCCTGAGTCCTGACTATTCTACCTCCTAATCCTGTCCATGCTTTTCTCTCCATCCCATGCTCATCATCGCCTGGATTATGGTCTTCCTGTGTTTTGCCTGGGCAACAGCCCCCTAACTGGCCTCCCTGCCTCTGGTTTCTCCTGCCAGTCTGTTCTCCACACAGCCACCAATGGGATCTTTGTACACACCAAATTGGACAGTACCACTTCCCTGCTTTAAACTCTTCCGTGGCTCTCCATGACCATGATCTTGGCCTGGTTTCCAAGGTTTTCAAGATCTGCCAAGTTTGGGCCCCTGATGACCTCTGAGGGCTCAGCTCCCACTTGCCCTGGGTCTAACCCTGCCTGCGCTTACCCCAAGCCTGGATGCCTGCAGCTCTGAGAACGTCCCAAGCTCTCTCCTGCCTCCATGCCTTTGCACATGCCGTTTCACTGTCTACCTGACAAAAACTCATGCTTCCAGACTCAGCTCAAAAGTTACCACCCTCCTAGCAGCCTTCCCTGCCCTCCCTGGACAAACTGAAGTCCTTTCTCCTCTGTTTGCTAAAAGGGCCTTTTTTAACCACACACCAGTAGTTGTCAATTGACATGTCCTTCCTCCTCTAGATCAGGGATTTGCAGACTTTTTCTTTGAAAGGCCAGATAGTAACTATCTCAGGCTTCGCACTGTGTCACCACTACTCAATTCTGCTGTTGTACTGCAAAAGCAATCATAGACAATACGTACCCAGATGAGCTTGGCTGTGTTCCAATCAAACGTTTTTTATTTAGAGACATTGAAATTCATGTAATTTTCATGTCATGAAATATCATTCCTCTGATTATTCTCTCCATCCACTTGAAAGTGTAAAAACCATCCTTAGCTGACCAGTCACAACAAAACAGGCTGTGGGCTGGGTTTGGTCATTATATGTCAACGCCTGCTCTGCCCTAGGTCAGGGATTCTTGATTTATTTTTCTGTGCATCAGAATCCCCTGGAGGGCTTGTGAAAAGGTTCCTGAGCCCCTCCCCAGGGTTTCTGATTGAGTAGGTCTAAGAGGGTAGGGGGGCGAGGCGGGGCAGAGAATTTGCACTTCTCCTGAGTTTCCTGGTGCTGCTAGTGAGAACCACAGCTTTGGTCACAGAAAGCACATCCGGGTCACGGAAAGCACATCTGGGTCACGGAAAGCATATCCTCTGCCCCTCTGGTTCTGTTTGTCTCTGTGCAGCCCCAACAAGCACAGACTAAGGAACACAATCACCACTTAAATGTCTACTGGATGAATGGCCAGATGTAGAGACAAGAGTCAGAAGATAAAGGACGAAAGTCTGACTCAGATCTAGGGCAAGTCACTGCAGCCTCACTTTTCTCCTCTGTCAATGACGAGACTAATAACCTACCTCACAGGGCTGCTAGAGGACCCACCAGATCCACGGGAATGGGATTTGTAGAGTGCACATCATGAGGCCCCACCCCAGGGGAGGGAGGCGGGGAGTGGTGAAGAGGAGGATCGGGCTCTCAAGTTGTGGAGGCCCCGCCCCTGCCCCGAGCTGGCCACTCACCTCCTGCATGAGGTTGCGCAGGAAGATGGCCTTCTGCCGCAGCGGGTCGTGCACCAGCCCGTCCGAGAAGAAGATCATGCCCTGTGGGAAGTTGTGCTGGGACAGCCACGACACCACCCGCTGCTTCTGCATGTCCGGCCGCCCCGTGATGTAAAGGATCATGTAGCCCAGGTCCTGCCAGTGCCTGGCGAGACGGCATTAGAAGGGTCCAGCCCTGTCCAGTGCAGGCCACCTGATGCCCAGAAGCCTGCCCTGCCCATAGCTGCCCTCCTGAGACGTCAGAGGGACGAGTCTGAGGCGTGCTAGGGAGAACAAGCGGGATCCTGAATCCCCTCTCCCGGTTGAGCCCTGGACATCTCCCCTGGATGGCCTCCAGGTGCTGCAGGCCCACATCCAAACTCATCTCCTCACCCCTGACCCCTCTGCTCACAGCCGCTTCAGAGCCAGAGACAGGCACCTTTCATTCCCCTCTGTTCCCTGCGCCTCCCTCCCTCCTCCTCCAGGAAGAAAGCCTTTCCATTTCACCAGGCCAGACTCTTTACACCCCCATCCTCCAGCCCTCTCACTTAAGCCCTGCTTCTCATCCTTAGCCCGGGCCTCATCTCTCTCCTGGGCCATTACAAAAGCCTTCTGGTCGGCCTCTTTCCCTGCACCCCCGCTCCTACCCATATCTAACCTGAGCCCTGTAACCCTGGGCAGATTACTCAACCCTCCCCAACCTCCCAGGGTTTCAGTTTCCCCCTCTGTAAAACGGGCATAATAATATGAATATAAGGTTGTCCTAAAGATGAAAGGAATTAATCCCAAACATGCATAGCAAGGTGGTGTGCTTGGTGTGGCTGGCTTTATTATTCTCCTCCACAGTGTTTCCATGGTGATTTCTGTACATCACAAATCTAACCCCAGCACTCCTTTGCCGAACAGCATCTCCAGCTCCCCAGCACCCTGAGGTAGAGCCTCAAGGCCTCTCTCTGCCTCTGTGGCCATGCCCCTGCTCTGCCCTTGCATATGGGATCCCCCCAGCCCACCCAGAGCTGCTTTGCTGCCGCTGGACAAGCCCTGGGCTCTTCTGCTACATAGCTCTCCCCTAGACAGCCCTCATGGCTCCATCTCCTGATATTCACATCTTCCATCTTTCAAGACCCCCCTTCCTCCAGGAAGCCTTCCCTGCTTCCCAAGCAGAATCAGCCTCTTTCCTCTGTGCTCTCACAGCACAGTGGGATAGTTCTCTTGGCTGGCTTCACGCAGAACCCTGGCTGCAAGATGTCAGATAAGCCCAGACCTGGCTGGGCACCTTTATGGCACCTGCCACCAGAAGTGGCTAACAGAGATGGTGAGTTCTAAACCTGGGTGATGGTCTGAGGGATCTGGGGATGCTTTACACTAATGCAGGGGTACAGGGATCACCTCAGGGATTCTGGTTAGTTCTGATGTGGGGTCCAGTGATATGTTTACGAAAAAGGGAGTTTCTGATGACTGTCGAGGTTTGGTCAGCACCCTGTGGCCCCTGAAGCCCATGGAAGGCAGTGGGAGGACCACGGACCCCCAGAGAGGAAGGACCACAGCCTCCCCTTTCCTGCAGTGGGAGGGGGACCGTGATGCTGGAGGGATTTGTTGTAAGGGCAGCAAACGACCTAGCCCTACAAGGGGAAGGTTGGTCCCCTGAAATGGGCTTGAGCCTGACTAGGCCTGTTCCTATGGAGCTGCTGGGCATCTCGAGGGCAGCGGTCTCCCGGGAGCCCAGGAGCCAGGTCCGTTTTCTCTCCCCAAAGCCATCACTGTTACTGGGGTGAGGCAGGGCAGTCTCCAGCCCCCAAGAACTTCCAGTCCCTGGCATCTGTCCTGCTCTTGAGGTTCTGATCACTTGGAGTCCTGGGTTACACTTTCTCACGCCTGTGACTCATTTTCCCCACCAGACTCTGAGTTTCCTCCAACCTAAGAGCTCACTCTGCATCCGTGCCCAGCACACAGCCTGGCCACAGTGGGCCTCAGAAAGTGATGGATGCGTGCATGAGTGGAGGGAGGGAGGCAGGGAGACAAGGAAGGAGGGAGAGAGGGAGGGTGGGAGAGAGGGAGGAAGGAAGGAATTGGGAGGGGGGATAAGGAAGTGAGGGAGGGAGAGACGAAGAAACAGACAAGCTGAGGTCTAGAAAGCAGGAGAGAGTTTCCCAAGGACACTCAATAAATGACTATTGGAGGTAAAGCCAGGGCTTCTCAGCGCGCAGCCCCAGAGACCAGTAGAATTCCTAGAGCGAATCAGAAAAACAACATACCTCCCCCAGGGCTGCTGGCTCCTGCCCCCTAGGGAGACACATCGCTCGTGGAAGGTGGGACTCACCGGACAACGTCCACTGCACCCGGCCGGACCTTGGGGTCGCTTCCCATGATAGACACGCTGGCCGCAAAGGACCCGTCAATGCTGAACACGACGCATTCCATGCCCCGGGGCAACACCGTGAGGTAGCTCATGGCACAGGTCTGGTCGCCCCTGAAAGAAACCCGCCTGTGGTCAGCCGTGAGGTCAGGGTCAGATGTTAGCCGGAAGCCAGAGGTCAGCCAGTGGCTGCAGACAGAGCTCAGTCTGGGTCAAGGTCAGACGTTAGCCG
>NC_045449.1:6226251-6269101 GCF_002776525.5 Piliocolobus tephrosceles
GTGGCTGCAGACAGAGCTCAGTCTGGGTCAAGGTCAGACGTTAGCCGGAAGCCAGAGGTCAGCCTGTGGCTGCAGACAGAGCTCAGTCTGGGTCAAGGTCAGACGTTAGCCGGAAGCCAGAGGTCAGCCTGTAGCTGCAGTCAGAGCTCAGTCTGGGTTAAGGTCAGAAAGCACCTGGGTGGCATCTCCTGATGCCACGGCTGGTGACCTCTCCCATCCACTTCTGTCCATGCGGACAGAGATGGGGGCCCAAAAAGAACCCCAAGGACCCCAAATTCTAGACAGGCCTGGCTGGAAGGGCCATGCAAATGAGAGAAGCCCCTCTGAGAACGGCCCCTGGGTCTTACCTGACGACCATCTTCACAGGATAGACGCCGACCCCCAGGCGCCGGGGCCGCGGCACATTGTATGTGATTCGACCGCTACTGTTGGTGATCTCTGTGTCCAGGTGTACCCAGCGGCCTGAGGACGGCTCTGCCATTACCAGGATGTCCACCTGTGGCAATGAAGGGGGCCGGGGGATTCCCTGAAGGCTGAGGGGCTACAAGCTTGGCAGAGGGGCTGGGCAGGGGAAATCTGGGCTGAGGTCCCTGCCTGACATTCCCTGGCTCCCGCCACCCTGGCTCCTCATTCATCCTTGGATACTCTGAGCCCATCCTTTCCTCCTTGCTCGCCCTTCCCAGCCCACCCAAGCAGGTGAGTGACTCCTGGCCCTGTGCTTCCACCCCAGGTAGCTCAGCCGTCCTGACACCCTCACCCCACACGCCATGTGGCTCCACGAGGCACCTGGTGCAGGGGGACTGGCTGAGGAGGGAGGCCCAGCCCCAAGTACCTTCTCTCCAGTCAGAGCCACCATGTCGAGGGGACCGTACATGAACCGCCCCACCAGGACCTGAGGGCCATCTTCAGCAGCAATCACATCGTTGGCTCGGTGATTAGCCGTGACATTCTGGAAGGACAGAAAGAAGCTGGCTCAGTCCTTGCAAGGGAGGCTCAACCTTGCTTTATCATTGCAGTGTGCCTCAGACTGGCTGGAGGCATATCAGCCTGCCGAATCGTGTCTCCCTACTCACTTCTGCTAGAGTTTCAGAGATGTGTTCCCAGGGAACGTGGGAGAAAAACAGACCGTGAGTCCCCCAAACGCTGTCTGACATGAGTCTCCCAAAGGCGCACAGGGCTTCCCGTCATTGTACATTCTCTGCTTTTGTTTTTTTGTTTGTTTGCTTTGTTTTGTTTTCTGTTTTTTTTGTGTGTGTTTTTGAGACGGAGTTTTGCTCTTGTCGCCCAGGCTGGAGTGCCATGGCGCGATCTCGGCTCACCGCAACCTCCGCCTCCCCGGTTCAAGCAATTCTCCCGCCTCAGCCTCCCGAGTAGCTGGGATTGCAGGCGTGTGCCTCCACGCCTGACTAATTTCATATTTCTAATAGAGACAGGGTTTCTCCATGTTGATCAGGCTGGTCTCGAACTTCCGACCTCAGGTGATCTGCCTGCCTCGGCCTCCCACAGTGCTGGGATTATAGGTGTGAGCCACCATGCCTGGCCTGTTCTCTGCTTTTGACTCTGCTTGGCCCTGAGGGGACAACTGGCCTCACAGCCTGTCCTTCTCTTCTAGATCCCTGGGCTGGAAACTGCCTTTCTTTGGTTCTGTCTTCTACATCACAGTGCACATCCAACGGATATTTACTATCTGTCTTTTTTTTTTTTAAGATAAAATTTCAAATGCACAAGCATAGAGAGAGAGAGAGAGAAGAGTGTAACAAAGCCTCGTATTCCCGGCACCTGCTCCACCACTTAGCAATGAACTCATGGCCGTCCTGGTTTCATTCTTCCCTTGCCCAATTCCCCAGCCTTGGCCCCAGCCCCACTGGGATTATCCTGGAGCGATTCTGGATGCTGCATCATTTTATCTGTGACTGTCTCAACCTCCCTATTCTTCTTCACTTCTGGTTTCAGTTCATTCTGCAGCCTGTGTTGGCCCCGACCAGCCCCCACTCCCAGCCTGGCCTCCAAGACCCCAGTCTCTCAATCTAGTGACCATTCCTTTACTGTGTTGGCCACATTGTCGTCTCTCCCACAACGACATCGCCTGGATGCTGCTAACAGCTTCCTAACGGAGCTCCTTACTCAAAGGCAGTCCCTGCAACAGATCCCCTGTCTTTATAAAGCACAGATCTATTAACACCCTCGCGGGCTCCCCAGTGCCCTCTGGGTAGAGTCCAGATCCTGAGCTTAGCTTTCCAAGCCTTGCCTGAATGACCTCTTCAGTCTGTCTCCTGCTGCTCCCCATCTACACCTTCTGGTCCTTTCTGCCAGGCTCTGCAGCAGCCTCCAGGCCTTTGCTCACACTGCTGCCCCGCCCCCCACACTGGCTCTAGGTGCCATCCCTGGCCCTCTTCCCCCACATTCCAGCCCATTCGCTATGACTAGACTCAGCGTCATCATGGCCAAGAAACAGTCCTCGGACTCCTCAAAGACATGTTCTCAACCTCCTTTCGATTCCCACCCATTTTAATTCAATCCAACAAATATCTGCAGACACCTCATCTGCACGGGGTCCCTGAGATAAACTGGAGACGCTCAGCCAGGTAGGGGACGCAGGCCCCCTTACAGGTGCACTGTCAGGGGAGAGGGAGCAGCTGGTTCATGAATATAAGCACCTGAAAAGAGCCAGCATCACTAGTCATTAGGGAAATGCAATCAAAACCACAATGAAATACCCCGTCACACCCGCCAGAATGACTAGAATCAAACAGACAGATAATAACAGGGGTTGCTAAAGATGCGGAGAAATCAGAATCCTCGTATATTGCCAGTGGGAATGTGAAATGGTACAGTGACTGTGAAAAACAGTCTGGCAGTTCCCTATACGATTAAACATAGAGTTACCGTTTGATCCAGAAATTGCACTTCTAGGCATATACGCGAGAGAAATGAAAACACAGGAGAAATGAAAGACACAGAAACTTATATACGGACGTTCCTAGCAACATTATTCATAGCAGCCAAAAAGTGAAAACAGTAGCGTGGCCAACATGGCGAAACCCCGTCTATACTAAAAATACCAAAAAAAAAAAAAAAAAAAAAAAAAATTAGCTGGACATGGTGGTAAACACCTGTAATCCCAGCTACTCAGGAGGCTGAGGCAGAAGAATCACTTGAACCAGGGAGGGGAGGTTACAGTAAGTTGAGATCGCACCACTGCACTCCAGCCTGGGCAACAGAGCAAGACTCTGTCTCAAAAAAAACAAACAAACAAACAAACAAAAAAAACAAACAAACAAAAGCAAACAAACAAACAAAAAACAAACAGGTGAAAACAACCCAAATGTCCATCAGGTAGTGAATGGATAAGCAAAACATAGCATCTCCATACAACGGGATATTATTCAGCCTCAGAAAGGAATTTCTGACACAGCAACCACGTGGATGAACCTTGGAAGACAGGGTGCTAAGTGAAACAGTCAGACACAAATGATCACATACTACATCATTTCCTTGAAATGAAATGTCCAGAATAGGCAAATCTGTAGGCACAGAAAGTCAGTTACTGATTGCCTGGGGCAAGTGAGGGAGTGCCAGCTAAAGGGTACAGAGCTTCTTTTTGGAGGTTATGAAAAAGCTCTAAAACTGACCATGGTAATTGTTGCACACATCTGTGACTATACTAAAATCCACTGAATTGTACTATCTAAATGGGTAAATTATAGGATATGTGGATTTTATCTCAATAAATATGTTTACTGAAAAAGAGTTGGTTCATGAAGGATTGATCTCCTTCTACCTTTTAGGACTGTTCTTGGGGTCCATGTCTGGCCTTTTCGCCAGACTGGAGGTACCTACCATAGCAATGGTTGTGTCTGTACAACCCTATGCTCCACTCTCTAGCAGAATGACTGAGACAGAGTAGGCACTGATGATCGTTTGCTGAGTGAATAAATAAATGTATGTACCTCAGACTCCTATTCATCCTTCAATACCCCACAGAGGAGCCTCTTCAGAGAATCCCTGAATGATTTGCCCTGACAATCCTTCTTTCCATAATTGTCTTAATCTGTGCCTTCCTCTATCAAATATCACACCAGGCCATACTCAATGGTAACCGAGACTGAGATCCAGTACTCTTTCTGATTCAAGTCCACATCTGCTGTAGCCTGGCATACAGCAATTGCCCCATAATTGGTATCTCCTCACCAACCCTAGTGTCTTGGACCCCTGCCCTCAGGGCTCCTGTGGAACCAGGCCTTGGGGAAGCAACTCACACACCCTTGCAGCTGCAGCGCCTGGGCCTCATCTGAGCGTGAGCCCTAGCCTGTCTGGGTGCTGAGCTCCCAAGCTGAAGTGCTTACCTGCCACGCGGACGCCCCAACCCCCAGGCCAGCCCCACCTCCCAGAGGACGCAGTCCCAGCCGCACGCGAACTGAGCATGCACGCACCCTCAGCTTGACCTGAGTCCGCTTACGAAGCCACTTCTCCCGAGGGTTGGCGGGGCTCAGTGCTGCGGGGTCCAGGCGGGCACTCTCCTTGATGTTCACACTCTCGTAGCGCATCACCTGGCCGAGAGCCGAGCAAGGCCCCGGTCAGGTCTTCTGGCTCCTCTGCTTCCCTCCCAGGGTGTCAGCGCCCACCAGCTTGTGGCCAGCTGAGCCCTGCCCCTGCCACCCCCCAACCTCACAGCCTGGAACCGTCAGGAGGCTGCAGACCCCAGAACCTGTATCCCTGCATTCCTGTCCTGACAGCTGGTGCCAGAGCAGCCTCCCAGTTGGCTCTCTTCCTGAGAGAAATCTCTGGCCCCTGTGCCCAAACCTGGCAGCCACCTCTATCTGTCCCCACTCTCTGCCCTCCCTCTGTTACAACAGGTGGCCCTTCCTTAAGGCCGGCTTGAGTCCTGATCCCAGCCCCTCCTTGCTTCTTGAGGACATTGCTCCAGCCATGCTCCTCTCTCAATCCTGCAGTGCTGATTAGACTTCCTCTGCTAGATCACTCTCCTTAGCATTCAAATACGCATAATATTGCCCATCTTAAAAAAATACTCTCTTGGACTCCTCATGCCTCTCCAGTGACCGCCACGTCCCTGCTGTCCTTCACAGCAGCACTCACAGAGGACTTAGCCCATACACTGTCAACCCCTTCCTCACCTGATCCCTCCTCCACCCACTCCAGTCAGGCTTCTTCTCAATCATTATACGGAAGCCATTCTTGCCAAGGCCCCGGTGACTCCCACCCCACCGTCTCCGGCGTCCTCTCCCTGCACTCTCTGTGTCCTCCAACCTCACGGATGTCCTCTTCTCTCCTTCAGTGGCTTCTCCTCCTCTCCCCGGGGGCGCTCCAGGACTCATCTCTGAACTGCCCTCTCTGCAGGAGCTCCCTTGGTCTGGCACCCATCACCAGTTTTAAATGCCATCCAAGCTCTGGTGACACCCACATTTTTCTCTGGAATCCTGATGTCTTCCCTAAGTTCCAGACTCCTCTACTCCCCTTCCGTCCCAGCACCTCAGAGGCATCTCCCACTTCACATATTCAGACCAGTGGTGGATGTGCCACGTGGGACACAGGTTTGGGCTGGACCACCCTGGCCTGGGTGCCACCGGCGGGGGACCCACTTCCAGCCTAGCACACTCTCTCCCACCCCCAAGAACCTACAAACAAAACTCACTTTCCTCCGCCCCCTGCCCAGCCCTGCTCTTCCCCACGTGCAGGAAATGGTACCACCTTAGTCACTCAAGTGCGAAACAGGACGTACTGGGCTCCCCTTTCTCCTACAATGCGGTCATCCGCAGGCGCTCTCACCGTGACGCAAATCGTGCCACTCTGTGGAAATCTTGCCTTCACTCCCTGTCCTAGTCCAAGCCTCCTCTCCAAGCTGCACCCCTGCACTGGCCTCACAACAGGCCTCATGGTTCCTCTGCTGCCCTGAAAACAGCAACCTCAGCTGTTTTCTTGAAAAAACCCTGTTTTCAGGGTTTCCTTCAAAAAACACAAGCCTGTTGCTACTTTTCCCTGCTCACAGCCCTATAACGGCTTCCCACTGAACCCAATATAAAACCATACCCCCGACCTTGGCCATCGCGGCTGTCCATGAACGTCATGACCCCTGCCAGCTCCCCAGACTCCCTCCCGACCAGGCTGTCCTTCGGGCACCGGCCTTTCGGCTATACCTTCTGTTCTGCAGACAAGAACACTGGACCCAGTGGGGAGTGGGAACTGACTACTCCAGTCTCCAAGTTGAAACACTGGGACATTCTCCTATGTAGTTTCTATTGAATTTTCGAGAATGTACCATACCATCAGTCACCCAGGAGCCAGTGTCGTTATGAAGCCCATTCTCTGGTCATGTCACTCCCCACTCACGTAGGTGCTCCAATGCCTTTCCCGTGCTCTTAAGATCAAGGCCAAAAGCTGAACAGAGTCTGCAAGAATAGCCTCCTCTCCAGCTGGAGAAGGGCGGTACCCCCTCGCGGTGGCTGTGGGCAGGCCCACGACTGCGCAGTGGTACCTGTCTCAGGATGAAGGCCACCACGTCCGTGGACTCCCAGTAGCTGGCGTGGAAGAGGTGGGGCAGGGCCACGGTGGGGAAGGCCGTGAGGACATCAGGGCAGTACAGGGCGTAGTCGATCCTCTTGCTTCCCCACCACTTGGCTGTGACTGTGGGTCGGAGAGGAAGGTGAGGGTGTGTGGCCGGCCCAGGGCCTCACTCGAGGGGCAGTGGGGTTTCCCATGGCCCAGACCAGTGGTGGATGCGTCACGTGGGGCACAGGTTTGGGCTGGCGCACCCTGGTCTGAAGGAGGCCTGGGGAATGCGCTGCTCTTCCTCTTTCCTTCTCAAAACCCACCAGCCCTCCGCTAAGATGTACGCACCAAGCCTGTGCCCAGGAAGGAGGGCCAGACCCACAGAGACGTCCACAGTCTCACCCATGGCTGCCGCTCAGTGGCAGTTCCCAGTGGGCTCTGCCTGAAGTCGGGGCTGAGACTATGTCTAGAGGGTTCAGGACTTCCTTAATGGTCAGAGGTCAGAGCCCTGTCCAGGTTCAGAGGTCAGGGCTCTGTTTGAGGTCAAAGCTCAGACCCTGTCAGGAATCAGGGGTCACTGCTCTCTTCAAGGTCAGAGCTCTGATTTGAGGCAGGGTCAGTGTTCAGGGCTCTGTCCAGGGTCAGAGATCAAGGTTCCTCCAAGGTCAGAGCTCAGTCTGGGGCCAGAGTGAGGATTTGGACCGATGCCAGGTCTCCACCAGCAGACGCCCAGCTCTCTAAAGGCAGAAGCAGCCCCCGGGACTTCCTTCACCCTCTCCCTACCCAAGGACCTGCCCTCAGCAGTTCTAGCAGTGACCCAGCAACCACCCAGAGGAAGGTTCCCCTCCCCCGAGTCCAGGCAGGGCCCCAAAAGGACCTCACTCACTGCGGGAGGCACCCACGGGTGCCATGCTGTCCGAGGACTCCGAGCTCTCGCTGTGGGAGCTTTCCTCGCTCATCCTCCGTCCTGGGCGCTGGAGCCTCAAGGCCTGGGGGGGCGAGGCAGGGGCATCCAGAAGTGGCGGGCTGTCCCGGGAGCCGCCCTCCAGGAAGAGGGGGCTGTGGGTGTGTAGGGCATCAGCTGGAGGGGGAATTTCAAGGTCAGGCTGAGTCATGTGTCTCCAGCAGAGCTGCCCACTCAGTGCCAGCCCTGTGCTAGATGGGAGGCTGGGCACTTGGAAGAGCCAGCCCTGGCCCTGCTCACTTGCCAGCCCAGCAGATACCTGCCCCTCTCACTGTTCCCACCCCACCAGCCCCCTGGGCCTGAACGGACCCGTTGCCACAGCACATTGCCGCATTTACCTCCCTGCAGCTGTGAGTGACGCACACACAAGCTAGAGTCCCAGCCATCATCTCTGCCCCCCAATAAAGCTGCAGAGGGAGCCTCTGGGACATTGCCCCAAAAGCACCAGCTGAGGTCCCAGGAGTGACTCACAGCCATGTCCTCTCTTATCCAGCTCCTCCCCTGCGCCACAAAGGGTTGAAGCTGCCTCTGGAAGGGAATGGGGACTCCTGCCTGAGAGCTAGGATAGCCTCAGGGGAGGGAGGGGAGTCCCCTGACCAAAGAGGGACCCGTGGGGGAGGGAGGTGTCCAGCCTAGCTGACCCTAGTGAAGCTCCAGGAAGGCAGGGATTTGGAAACAAAGGCTCCATTGAATTAGGGGTGAGGAAGGGATGGTTTTTAATCCTGAATCAGCCCCAAGCACAGCTCCCCCATCCCTGACATAAACCTCTGAGCAGGCTTAGGCTAAACGTCCTCAAGTAGGGCGTGGAGCCAAGGCTCCGATTTCTAAGCTTCTGACTGTCCATTACAGGCCTCCCATCGATGACACACTCGATCCATGTCCGGATCACCCCACTTGACCCTGGAGGCCACTGGCTCTTCGCCAAGCCACCTGCCCTCACTCCTGCTGTTCTCCCCACCTAGAAGATCTCAGTCCTCATCCTCTAGCTCTTCTCCACCTGTCCAAATGCACCTCCCCTGTCTGGACCTTAATCAAAGGCCACCTCTTCCATGAAGCCCACCAGGATGGCACACTCTCTGCCCTACCCCTCCAGAGTCCAGGCTGGGCACTCACAAAGAGCTTGGAGCACGGATACCTGGACCTGCCATCAGGTCTGAAAGCTCAAGTGTTACACCAGCCCTGGCCACAGGAGTGTGTCCGGGAGCCTGTTGGGGGACAGAGCCTGGGTCTCTGAGCCCCAATATGCCTCAGACAGAGCAGGTGCTTAGCACAGGTGGGTGACTCTGAAGACAGGGGAGTCAGCTAACCTTCTGTTCGCACAGCCCCTGCTCAGGTGAGCTCGCTGAGAGCTTGGAGGGGCTGAACGGGCTGGGGCCCCACCTCCAGCTCAGCACACTCTCTCCCGCCCCCAAGAACCTACCGAGGAGGAGGGACTGCCCATCGCCCAGTGGGAACCTCTGGTAGCGAGGCACGCTGACAGGCGGCACCAGGTGGAACTTAGGCTCCAGCAGTGGCTCAAGCCGTGAGGCAGAGGGGTCTGCGCAATGGAAGAAGCTGTAGACCTGGCTGCAGGCAGGACGCACCTGGAAGCCTGGGGTGAGTGGGAACACAGAGGGAAGCCCCTTTCTAGTACCTGCTCCCTGGGCCCTAGGAGGCTCCCTGGAGTGTAGCCTGGAGTAGCCTACTCTCCTCTCAAGAGCCTCCCCGGGCTCCCTGCTCCCCACGGGAACAAAGCCATTACTTTCAGTTTGTCTCCCCACCCAGGAGTGCAGTGTTAGGCACTCAGCACTGCAGCCATGGTGCACAACTGCCCTTCCTCAATCAGGCTTGCAGCTTTCCTTTCTCTGTGCCTCTGCTCAAACCATCCCTTCTCCTTTTGGGCCTTCCCTCCACCATTTCCATGGGACAACTCCTTTAGATTCTTCCGGTTTTCACTCAGTTACCGCCTGACCTAGGAAGCCAACCCAGGTTCCCTCAGTCAGGTCAGCTGCCCCTTCCACAGGCCTCAGGGCTATAAACACTCAGTTCCCAGGCCTGCTAGAGAGTTCCAGGTTTGCCAGAGTTGGTGGAACACGTCTCTCGCTGACCAGCAGGTGTCTCCACTGAGGCCTCCACCGCATCAGCGGGCCTCCCTGTCCTTCTAGAACAGGGACTGGACCTTTCAGCATCCAGGGAGCCCTAGGGTTCACTAGTGACATTGAGGGCAGCCATGGAGTTTTGCCTCCTCGCTTCCATTTCTACCTGAACCCTTCCCACTTTATCTGTTCCGTATCGTAGTTCATCAGTAAACTCTGGCCAAAAGCATGGATCTGTGAATACCCAAGGTGCCCTGCAGCCTCAGACGGTCTGTGCTTCAGTCCTTAAGAGTCACGGCCACCCTCCCCACCCCATGCCTGCTGGTGCCAGTCACCTGGTGTGTACCTTTTTAGAGGAGCAGGAAAAGGCATTCAAGGTTGCAGGTATTAGCTTAGCCGGGTGCAGTGGCTCACGCCTGTAATCCCAGCAATTTGGGAGGCCGAGGCGGGCGGATCACTTGAGGTCAGGAGTTTGAGACCAGCCTGGCCAACATGGTGAAACTCCGTCTCTACCAAAAATGCAAAAATTAGCCAGGCGTCATGGTGGGCGCCTGTAATCCCAGCTACTCGGGAGGCCAAGGCAGGAAAATTGCTTTAACCCTGGAGGCAGAGGTTGCAGTGAGCTGAGATCACACCACTGCACTCTAGCCTGGGCGACAGAGTGAGATTCCATCTCAAAAAGAAAAAGGTTGCAGGTATTGCGTAGAGCAAAGGCACTTGAGGTGGGCTTGGGGCTATGCGGGGGTGGGTGGTGAGACCAACCTGGCAGTCGTGTCTGCCTCAGTACAGGAGAAGGAGAGGGTGAAAGGCAAGAGGGTGAATATTCTGTCTTCTCTTCCCCATGGGGTATGACCACCGGACAATGGGGCCACAAAGAGCCAGGGGCAGTTGATATGGAGAGTGAAATCCATCTGAAGCTGCCTCACCTTCGTCCTGTGGTCCTGTGTCGGGAGGGAAGCTGCTCCTCTGTCCCTCCACCCTCTCTCCTCTCTTTCCACCTATCCCAACTCTGTGACCCTCCTGTCCCCATCCCCGACTCCACTCCCCTCATTCTGAGGCCCGGACACGGTGGCCCTAGTGACACACGGGCACCTCAGGCCCCCGCCCACACCATCCCTACCGTCCAGCCCAGGCAGCACGGTCCTCCGCATGGCCAGGACCAGGCCCAGGGGCGAGCCAAAGAGGAAGAAGTCGGACACATCGAAGTCAAAGCGGCCCAGGCTGACCTCGGGGAGCTGTGGCCCCGCCGCCGCCGGGGTCTCAGACTCATCCTTTAGCACGCTGGAGTGGATGCTGTGGAGGGAGGAGGATGCAGGGCAGGGCAGGTCAGGGAAGGACTGAGAATGCGGGAGTGTTCACTCAGCAGCACAGCCTGAATTCTGAGCACAGAGTGCCCAACCCTCCATCTCTGGGACGGGGCTGAGAGGCTGAGAGTCCACCTACTGCACACCACCTACAGTCAGCACTGGCCACCAAGGCCCGGCTGATATTTGACTAGAAAAGGAATCAACAAACTTTTTCTGCAAAGGGCCAGAGAGTCAGTATGTCAGACTTCGTGAACCGTGTGTGGTCTCCATGGCATCTAGTTAACTCTGCCGTTGCAGCACGAAAGCGCCCATGGACAGTGATTAAACATGCATGGCTTGGATCCAATAAAAAGTTACTTACAAAAACAGGATGAGCACCTGGGGCGCCCGAGCATCCTACACACTGGCAGGCCTGCCTCATCACGCTGGCTTTGTGATGGCCACGCTGAGGATTCCTGCACTGTGTATCAGACAAGCCCAGCCTGCCCAACACCCAGCTGGCTAATGTCAGTTCTGTTCTGCTGGGATCAGGGCTTTCATCCTAACTCCCGTTCCAGGCAACCCGCAGACACAGATGCAAACAGCTTGGTCTCCCCACCCCCAGCCCCAGCCCACAGCTGAAGTAGAGCTTAAGGAGAAAAATGTGAGACACACAGAATTCCAACCATTTCCAACCCAGGTGCCCATTGCCCCGGGAAGAATCCAAGTTACGTTCAGCCACAGACCCAGAGTAGGGTGCTGAGAATCAGAAGGAAACCTGGGCACCTTCCTTACCTTCCAGCCAGCGTTAGCTACAGCTTAAAGTGAATCGATTAACTGAATGCAAAGCAACGAAACTACTTGAGTTAGAGGAGAACAAACTTTAGAAGGAGCTACTGAAATCGTGTGGACAAGTGCCCTACCCTCGGGAGTGAGCGAGTCGGCCAAGTTGAATCCTCAGTCCCCACACTCCCTCCTGCCTCTCGCAGTGTGAGCATCTCACAGTGAGACGATGACTCTGATGTTTAACAATACATATTTCATATACAGCGTGGTCCCTAAACACACGCCAACTACTTAATTGCCAAAGAAACCAGCATCTGTCCCTACACCACAGGGGAAAACTGGCTGTGTCAGACCAGCTCCTGGAAGCCCCCAACTTCTCCTCACTCTCCAAATTGGGGGCTCTCCTAAAGGATTTTTCAAGGATGAACCAGGAATGTTGAGATGTTTTTCACCTTGCAAGCCTCTCTAGAAGGTAGCTGCTTTTCTGAAGGATCATCTGTCAGCAGGGCTTTAAACATTCAGAGATTTAAATGGGCAGAGCCTTTGACCTAGTAATTCTTCCTCCAGGAGTCCATCCAAATATAATCACCCTCATATACACGTTACTGTTTATGCACAAAGATGTTCACTGTAGGGCTATTTATACTGCTAAGGGATTGGAAATAGCCAAAATGCCTAATTATAGGGATTAAGTAAACTGATCTCCATTCACTCGATATTATATTGCCATTAAGAATATTTATCAAGTATTTTTAATTATATTAGGAAAAGATCACAATGTAAAGAGTTGTTTTTTTTTTTTAAGTAAAACGGTCTTAAAAGCATGTAGAAGGAAATAGTCTCAATGTTAACAGTGAGACGATTGGCTCCCTCTGGGTGGTGAGATGATATATTTTCTAAATGTTGTAATGACCTCAAGATACCACTTGGGTAAGGAGGAAGGAGAAAGAAAGGAAGAAGAGAGCTGAGGCGCAAAGGAAAAGGACAGAGGCATTCCTTCCAATTGGGGTCCAAGTTCAATTAATCTGCAAGCTGAATTAATGTGCAGATAATGTGTTTAGCCCATGTTGATGAACATGTCTCTTCTAGAAAGTTAAAGGGTAGACAGTTCTGTAGAGGAAACTGCCTGGCCCACAAACAAAAGTGTGTTGGATTAGAAAGCACTGAACTTGGGATAGGGAGACCAGAATGATGATCCCAGCTCTTCCGTTACTGGCTGCATGACCTCTACTTGGCCCTCTCTTTCCCTGTGAGAAATAACAACGCACACCTGGGGTGACTCACAAACCATAGTCACAGCAGTTATTCCACCAGGTTCTTAAAACCATGCAGTGAAGTAGGCTGGGCAGCATTTATCTTTTTGCAGAAGAAAAGCCGAGGCTCAGAAAAAGACGACTGTTCCCAGTCTCTCTGCAAGTCCGAGCAAGGCAGGGACAGGGACCAGGTTCCAGAGTCTCAGTACAGGGCCAACGACGAGTGGCCTCGGTCCCTCAGTGCAGGGCCGACGACGAGTAGCCTCGGTCCCTCAGTGCAGGGCCGACGACCAGTGGCCTCGGTCCCTCAGTGCAGGGCCGACGGTGAGTGGCCTCGGTCCCTCAGTGCAGGGCCGACGACCAGTGGCCTCGGTCCCTCAGTGCAGGGCCGACGGTGAGTGGCCTCAGTCCCTCAGTGTAGGGCCGACGGCGAGTGGCCTCGGTCCCAGCATTTCAATGCTTATCTATGGGCCCCCACGGAAGGGCCTGGGACATATGACTGGTCCCAGCCCTCCCAGTTGACTCTGAGCCAAGGTCTTCTTGCTACTGGGTGCTTTGACAGAAAGCAAGCAGGGGACAGGGAGGGGCTACCTTGAGAGAAAGGCATGATGCTGGGTGATGGCCTCGCAGTCATAGGTGGAGGAGTCGCTCTGTTTCCGTGGCAACGGCCTCTTGGGCTCCTCATCCTCCAACCCACTGGAGATGTCAATGTTGCTTTTGCTGAGACGCTTGCTGCTGGCCAGGCTGCAATCTTCCTCCACCGCAACTGGGGTGTCCTTTGGGACCGAACAGGGGACAGAAGAGAAAAGGACTATTGTCACGGGAGACTCTGGGGCCCTGTCTCCTCCCCTCAAGCACAAACCAACCCCTTCATCCTAAGATGTGAGGGGCTACCCTTCTTCCAAAAGACACAGGAAGCCACATCATAATCATGGTAGGATTTTAGGCACAGGCTCTCTCCCGCATCCACAAGGATTGACATTCCCGCTGGGATGCTGGACGGCTGTCGAAGGAGCCAAATCCAGCTCTCCGGGCCTCAGTTTCCACACCTGTCATAATAATCCCCTGCTACTCCTGTAGGATTAGGATACACTTCTTCTTTTTCTTTTTTTTTCTTTTTTGAAACAGAGTCTCCTTCTGTCTCCCAGGCTGGAGTACAGTGGTATGATCTTGGCTCACTGCAAACTCCGCCTTGTGGGTTTAAGTGATTCTCGTGCCTCAGCCTCCCGAGTAGCTGGGATTACAGGCACGCACCACCACACCTGGCTAATTTTTGTATTTAGTAGAGACGGGATATCACCATGTTGGCCAGGCTAGTCTCAAACTCCTGACCTCAAGTGATCTGCCCAACTCGGCCTCCCAAAGTGCTGGGATTACAGGCGTGAGCCACTGCGCCCAACCGGATTATGATACACTTCTTTGTAACCTGGATGTCATGGTGCCAACGTGAAGAACCAGCACTGTCTCCCAAGGGGCGGGCCCTGCTCCTGTGGGCAGTCCTGCCCCCCAGCCGTACCTGGGTGCTGCTGATGCTCCCCTTCCGGCTGCTGCTGGCAGGGCTGTCCCCTGAGGGCCCCGCACTGTAGCAGATGGCATCGAAGGCCAGGAGGCCCCCCACACAGTCCCCGATGAGACATACCTGGAAGAGATGCAGCTGGGACTGCAGGCCTGCCCACTGCTGACCCCTCACCCCCACACCCGGCCAAAGCAGTGCTGCCTCCTCAGAGGAGAATGAGAACTCGTTCTTGGGAGGCATTGAGAGAGCCCAGTTGGGAAACAGTGTGCAAACTGGGGGATCAGGGTTGACGTCAGCCCAGGTCAGCCCAGGGACGGGGAGTAGGCTACTCTCAGGGGTCAGACTTGGGCTGGAGAGCAGCATGGGCTCAGAATCAGAACTCAGACCGCTGGCCTCCGTTTTTCCATCTGTAAAATGAGGGCAAACTCAGAGATCTCAAAAGCCGACTTTGAGCTCAGAGGCTGATTCGAGAACAGCCTGGCCTTGGTCCTTTCAGTAGATTTCAGCAGATTTCAGCCTCTCTCCCAGGAAGGGGCCGGAACGGGGGAGGGGAGAGGAGGGGAGGGCGGGCTGTCCTACCTGCCCACTGAAGCCGATCCCATCGGAGGACTTCAGGAACTCTCTGTAGACCTGGTTGGCTCGCGCGATGACGGTGGCGACAGCGTCCTGGTACTGCGGGGAGGAGATGGCCAACAGGGGAAGGGCGGCCAGAGGGACGTGGTCCTGGCTGCTGCTGAGGCAGCCCTCATCGTGGCTGTAGGGGTTCAGGCTGCAGACAGGGGGCCCAAGGTGAGCCCAGCGAGGATCGGGCAGGTTGGCAGGTTTGGGGCTGAGAATCAGGCAGAAGAGAGCACATACTGGCCCGGAATTGGGCTCCCGGGACCCTTCAGGAAGACCCAGGCAGGAGCCTGGTGACACAGAACACAGGTAGTGTAGGGGGGAGAGGGGAAGAGGATTCAAGCCTACACTGGCTCCCTGTGTGTCCTTCCTGTGTTGGCCATGGGTGTGGGTCCTGGGGTCCCTGTGACGGTGGTCTCTATTGCCCTCTTCTGCATGGCCCCACAGGACACCCCAATCATAGAGGAAGAAGTCAGCTGACAAGTCAGCTAGTGTGGAACATATCATCATGGCAGACTTCCTGGAGGAGGTGGGGCTTGAACTAGGCCTCATGGAAGGCTTTGAAGAAGCTGGGAAAGGAGGAGACAGGGCCTGCCAGGCTTGGGGTTCACATGTTGGCCACAGCTTGGAGCTGGGCACATGGCTACAGACATGATGTGTTCACTGTGTCACTGGGAGAAGATCAGAGCTTTCATCAGCTTTGCGGAAAGTTCTGTGACCCCAGAGGGGGCTGAGAGCCTGCCCAACAGTGTCCAGTCAGCAGATTGTCCAGACTTTGCATTGGTGGCCTCAACTCCCTACCTTCCCCCTAGGAAATGCCTCCCTCGCTGGGCAGCTCAGACTCACTTGAGACCAGTGCCTCCGAGTCACCTGCCCCTGCCTCTGCCCCAACCTCTGCTTCTGTTCCCTGGGGCTTCCGACCCAGGTGCACTGTTGGACCTGCCTGGTTAGGAAGGACCATAGCGGGAGGCTGAGAACTCTCCACCCCTGTCCAGAGCCTGCCCTTCCCCCTTAGCCCAAGCTCAGGCTGATGGAGCCCAGTGCAGATCCCACTGGCACTTGACAGAATCTGGGGCAGGTGACAGGGCTCGAGCACTCTCAGCAGGTGGCAGAGTCCTCGTGGTGTACAAGGTTGGCCCTGTCAGCCATTCTTCATCTCCAAAGAACACAAATTAGAGGAAACAGGCCTCGATTGCAGCGGAGAGATTTTAATTAGCTGAGAAAGAGCTCCCTCCCAGCCGTGATTACGGGGTGATGAATGGCCCTGGCAAGGAGCTGCCTGGGGGAGAACTAAGCTCCCTCCTGCCGGCCCCACGAATGGCTGGGCCATCCGTCTTCCTGGAGATAGAGGTGACCCAGCTCTGGAGGTCAGATGTCCTGGGGACAGGTAGAGGGGTTCCTGAGATGGATGATGAACTTGCACAGTGAAATCCTGGACTGGCAGAGTGACAAGGGAACACGCTATGCCACCAGCTAGGCAGTGAGCAGGTGTCAGAGATGCAGATTCCGGGGCCCCTCCCTCCTGAATCAGCCACTGCCCGGGGGAGGCCTGGACCTCTCGCAGTTTAACAAGAATCACACCAGGGGTTTGGGCAATTAGGCAGGTTGCGGAATTACGGACCTAATCTCCTTCCTTCCTTCCAACTCTGATGGAGATCTGCCCGCAACTCCTGGTGGTGTCCAAGGAATGCAGATAAATCAGAGTCTCTGACTTTCCCCCTATCCAGAGGGGGAAAGGAAGGCCCAGGAAAGGGAAGGGGCTTGCCCATGCTCTCTCCTGACCAGCTGGAAGCTCCAGGGCAGGGGACTTTGGCCCTCCCCGCACCGAGCCCTCCTCAGAACCACATCTGGCTGAGAACAGTGGCTCCCATTCTCCTGGGGAATCGGGAGTGGGGTGTGCCCCACACACCTGGCACCCTGCTAGGGACCTCTTCCCACCTTGCCCAGCTCCGGAGCCCCAGGGTATGAGGGCCCTGCCTGAGGGCTGGGCTCTGCAGCGGCCCCAAGTCTCTGGCAGGGTCCTGTGAGGGGGAGAGGCAGAATGGAGGTGCAGAGGCCTCCCTCCTGCCCCTGACTGAAAGTTCCCAGCTGCCAGCCCCAGCGATCTGCCAAATACCTACAGGATTTGGGCCCTGCAGGCATTTGGGTCATTTCTTACACATATGACTGCTGAGAATCCAGGTATCTACCCGGCCCCAGGCACCTACCTTTAGCTAGTTCAACAGGACAGGTAGACGGGGAGCACTGCAGTCCTCAGGGCCCGGAGCAGTGGGCGGAGCTCCCAGAGGCCCCATACCCTGGAGGTCCCCTCAGTTTGTCCCCCACAGGTACCAGGGCCCATAGTGGGCAAGGATATGCCAGCGTCAGCAGTGAGAAAGCTACCCGGCGCTCAGCCAGCCCTTCTGTGCACACATCCTTCCCTCCTTTCTCCCCACCAGCTGGGTTCCCTACTGCGAGCTGGAAGTCTCCCTCCCCAGCCCACTCTCCACCTGCAGAGGGAGCCCCTCTTCCAGCCAGGAGGAAGATGACATGAGTGGCAGCTAGCATCCCTGAGGCTGGCATCCCCATGGGTAGCATCTCCAAGGCTGGCATCTGCATGGCTAGTATCCCTGAGGCTAGCATCACATCTCCAAGGCTGGCATCCCCATGGCTAGATCCGCACAGCTAGTATCCCCAAGGCTGGCACCCCCATGGCTGGATCTCTAAGGCTGGCATCCCTATGGCTAGTATCCCCAAGCTTGGCATCCCCATAGCTAGTATCCCCGAGGCTAGTATCCCCATGGCTGGATCCCCACAGCCGGCATCCCTAAGGTTGGCATCCCCAAGGCTGGCATCCCCAAGACTGGCATCCCTATTTGCTTTCTATGTTTTGGACACTGTGTTGAGTGCTTCACACACATTAGCACACAGACTCTTCACAGCCACCCTGAGAGGTTATTTACTAAGGCTACCTTCATTGTATAGATTAAGAAACTGAGATAAGGAGAGGTTCAACACGTTCCCCGATCACACAGCCAGGATTCAAATCCATGCGGCCTGAGAGCCCATACACTTAGCCATGGTATGCAAACCCAAAAGTCACTCCTCCAGGAAGTCCTCTCTGGCCTTTCTCAGAGAGCCCACAGTGCCCTGTTCCTCCTCCATCACAGCACTGTGATATTATGAGGTAGATAGATTAGATAGATAGATAGATAGATAGACAAATAGATACAGATAATGGGTGGATGGATAGATGGATGGATAGACTGATGGGGATGGATGGATGGATGGATGGACGAATGCATGGATGGATGGATGAATAGCTAGATAAATAGAATAGAATGATAGAGAGAGAGAATAGATAGATAGGTTTTGTGCAAAGTTCCTGCCTCCCATAGCCGTTGTTATAATGTTGGGGCATTTAGGCCTTGGAAAACAGAATCAATCTCTCTCTCTCTGACATTCTCCTGCCCTCCCTTAATTCTCTCCCTAGGCAGGAGCTTTCCCCCACCGTTCTGTCTTGGAGCTGGCTGTGAAGAAATTCTCTGAGCTCCCTTGTCTGATTGAGGTCATGAGACCCTCATTTCAGAAGGGCTCCTGCCCCATACCGAGGAGGAAGGAATGCTGTGGAGAGGCCAAGAAGAATCTGAGCAGACAGGCCCTGCTGGGTTTCCCCACTCGGTCTGAATGTCAGACCCTTTTTGTCCAACCACGTATCTACGTTGTCAATCATGCCTAGCCAATGACACCTCCATTCAAGAGACAAAAGGACAGGAGAGCTTCCGGAGAGCTGAACGTGTGGAGGTTTCTAGAGGCCGGCACACCTAGGGAAGCTCCACGCCCCTTCTCCCATACCTCACCTTATGCCTCTCTTCATCTGTATCCTTTATAATAAACCAGTAAATGTGCTTCAGCATTTTCCTGAGTTCTGTGAGCCCATCTAGCAATTAATTGAACCCAGTGACAGGGTTGCGAGAACTCCAGCTGGAAGCTGCGCTGTCAGCAGCGCAGGTAAAACAAACTGGGGCACGGTATCGGTGTCGGAAGTTTGGGGCGGTCTTGTGGGACCAAGCTCTCACCCCATGGGATCTGATGCTATCTGCAGGTAGACAGTGGCGGAATTGAATTGCAGGGCACTCAGCTGCTGTCCACAGCAGAACTGACTGCTTGGTGTACACGGAAACAGCCCCTGACATGTGGCCCTGGAAGTCTTCTGTGTTGACTGTTACGGTGTGAGAGCAAAGGAAAAACACCATTCGTGTTTTTCAGATTCCTACTTGGCTGCAACTGGGTGGCCGAGTTTGACTCCTGTCTCCATGGGCTGGGCAAGCCTGCGGGAAACTGCTCAACCTCTCCACACTCAGTGTCTTTATCTGGGCCAAACAGAGCAGGCTTGTTGAACACAGGAAGTGGCTCAAGATTTCACAGGACCCCAGCACACCCAGGCCCAGGCGGAGGACTCGTCCCAACACCTTCCACCAGGGATGCTTGTGTTTCATCAGGATCTGACATCCTGGAGAGTCGCTGCAGGTACCCACCTGCCCATGGGGTCCATGTTGCGGGGGGAGCCCCTCCACGTAGTCCCCCCACTAACCCCAACCAGTCCAAACAAGCAGAAATGGACTCACTGAGAGACGAGCGAGAAAGCCTCAGAGCAGATGGCAGGACAGGGGACGAACTTGATGAGGATGTGGCCCAGGGCAGCAGGGAAGTGGGCTCGTGTGACCTTCTCCAGCACGGAGCTGAAGGTGTGGATGTCGGCTGCCTTGCAGGACGGGTCCCCGGCCCCCGTGTCCAGGATGTTTCCCCCATGCAGGACCAGCAGGAGGACATGCGTCTTGCAGGAGCGCTGCGGGCAGCCTTCCTGAGAGCCAAGGCAGTTGGGATACAGAGAGAGAGAAAGGCGGCTGGGGAAGGGGGAGACACACAGGGACACCCACACACAGGGACACACACACACAGGGACACACACGCGCATGCTCACACACACAGGGAGACTGAGGCCAGAGAAGCAGGCACTGTGTCCAGCCTGTCTTAACTGCAATCTGAGGAGTAGTCTCAGCTCTAACACACCCCGCTGTGTGATAGAACCTCTGGGGCATTCAGAGTGAGGGGAGGACATGGGCTGCCAGGAGGGATGGCAGGGCAGGAAGAGTCCCAAGAGACGCTTCCTGTTCATACGGGAACCCAAAGCCCAGGGAAGGACACAGACCCACCCAGGGGTCACGCAGCAAGTCAGATGAAGAGCTGGAAGAAAACGAGGCCGCCTATTGTCCAAGGGCTCTTCCTAAAATCCTGGCCTCCGAGGCGGGCCCAGACACCCTCCGAAACCCAGCCCACCTCACTGTCTTCGTGGATCTCGATGCTTCCCTGGGCCGGGAACCTCTGTCTTCTCAAGGAAACCCGGTACAGTTCTCCTGCAGAGGGAAAGGAGAGCTCAGCATCCTCAGGTGATCAGACACTCCCTGGGCCCAGCTGGTCCTAAAGGTGAGGCCTTGGCTTCCATCAGAGGTGAGCTCAAGTTACTTAGAGTGTGGAGCTAGGAAGAGTCACCCCATCCAGGCCCTGCCTCTGAAACCAACACAACAGGAAACCCTTTCTCCTCACAAGGAAAGGGAGGGTGGCAGAGTGAGGCCATCACAGATGGTGCTCCTGAAAGGAGGGGCTTCCTCGAAAGGAACTAGGCTGCGTTTCTTCACCACAGACAGCAGCAAGGGTGAGTGCCGCCTGAGGACCTCCGCTTCCAGTTACGGACGGCGATTTGAGCCAAGCCTCCCGCTGAGAACAACGCGAAGAGCTGGTGTGACGGCAAATTGTATGCACCCTCTCTTGACTGGGCTGAGAGGTGCCCAGAGAGCTGGTAAAACACGCTCTCTGGGTCTATCTGTGAGGTGTTTGGGGAAGAGGTTGGCATTTGAAGCAGTGAACGAAGGCGATCTGCCCTGCCAAGGCGGGTGGGCACCGTGCAGTCCGTGAGGGTCTGAGTAGAACAAAGTGGTGCAGGGAGGGAGGATTCACTCTTCTCAAGCTCAGACTTCCGTCTCCTGCCTCACACATCGGCACATCCGCTTCTCCGGCCTTGGGACTTGAACTGGGATTCATGCCATTGTCTCGCCTGGTTCTCCGGCCTTTGGGCTTAGGCTGGAACTACACCACAGGCCTTCCTGCGCCTCCCAACTTCCAGAGAGCAGATCAGGGAACCTCTCAGCCTCCATCATCACAAGAGCCAGTCCCTCATAATAAGTCTCTTTTCTTTTTCTTTTTTTTTTTTTTTTTGATGGAGTTTCACTCTTGTTGCCCAGGCTGGAGTGCAATGGTGCAATCTCAGGTCACTGCAACCTCCGCCTCCCAGGTTCAAGCGATTCTCCTGCCTCAGCTTCCCGAGCAGCTGGGATTACAGGCATGCGCCACCACACTTGGCTAATTTTGCATTTTTAGAAGAGATGGGGTTTCTCCATGTTGGTCAGGCTGGTCTCAAACTCCTGACCTCAGGTGATCTGCCAGCCTCGGCCTCCCAAAGGGCTGGGATTACAGGCATGAGCCACCGCGCCTGGCCAATAAGTTTCTTTTTATACATCTGTGTATATATCCTTTCAGTCGGTTTCTCTAGAGAACCCTAATACAGCTGGATAAATACTTTTAAAATATATGTATATGTGTGTGTGTGTGTATTTATATATTTATATATATATATTTGAAGTTATCAGAGAGATAATAGAGCCTTGAATTACGGGACCACTTTCTAGGGAAGGTAGACTCCAGAGAGGTAAGGTCAGCACTTGAAACACTCTTGGCATCCCCCATGAGCTTCAGGGTAAAGCTGGCCTTTGCCAGAAATCTCTCCTTGCTCCTTTCAGCAGCCTGGGCTCAACACCTCCTCCTTCAAGAAGTCCTTCTTTGCTCCCAGCCCTCCCTGAGCTCTCATTTCCCTAACACAGAATTCAGTAAACCACAGCCATGGACCAAATCTGCCCCACTGCCTGTTTTTTGTAAATAAAGTTTTATTGGAACACACTCAGGCTCCTTCATTTACAGATTGTCTATGGCAGGCGGCTTTTGTGCCATAGCAGCAGAGCGGTCACAGCAGACACCTTACAGCTTACAAAGCTGAAAATATTTATTATCTGGCCCTTTCCAGAAATGCTTGTCAACCCCTGATCTAACACCTATGCCCCTGAATGTCATGACATTGGACTCCTGGGTGGAGACACTTCAAAGCATCCAACGGCCACCCCCGAACCCCCACTCAAATGATACCTGCCGCTCTGAGGACTCCTTCCTGCCACCAGGCTACCTTCAGCTCCTCTCCTTCCTCTCCCGTGAGATGGATGCTACCTCCTGTGTGTGGCTAAAACCTACAGCCAAGCTGAACCACCTGTTTGTCTTCAGGGAGGAGGAACTGGCTCATTTCTCTCTTAAAGTCGCAGGTTCTAGATGAAGATGGTCCTTGCCTTCTTCACACCCCCCGCACCCCCACCAGAGCCTGCTGCTCCCCTTTAGGAGTCACATCTGGGGAGGGTACTTCCGGGGGCTTTGTGGGCAACGCTAGGCACCCTGTCAACATCCCCTCACCACGACCAGCCCCAGGGGAGGCTACCTCTACAAGGAACTGCACATGAGAAGCTTTTCTCAGCAGGGAGGAGCATTTCTGAAATATCCGGTCCTCACAGACACAACCCCAGTCAAAGGGTAACTGCTTTATGAGCTCCGAGCTGCTGCCCACACAGACAGGAAATCGTTTCCTAAATGGAGGAGGAGGGAAAACCCGTCCTGGGGCCTGGCTGTGCCCAGCACTTCCTAGTTCTTCCCACTGGCTCAGCTCTCCTGCCTCATTTCTAACTTACTAAAGACGTTGCCCTGAGCTTGGCTAGAGGAGACACAGGCTCTCCCCTAAGGATAGGATGATAACACAAGACAACAGTAACGGCTCAGCTTTATTAAGCACTTATTATATCCTGGGCGCTCTGTGCTTTACATGATTCATCCTGTCTGGTCCCCGCAATTTCTCCCTGAGTCTGAATGGTCTTGTAATTAGCCCCATTTTACAGATGAACAAACTGAGACTCAACCTACGTCACCTGCCCCACGTACCTTAAAGGTTAAAGCCCAGGTCTGCCGCTGTCAGGCCCCTTTCCACCACATGGACTAGCACCAGGAGGGAGAGGGTCTGAGTGTGGCTTCCCTGAGACAAAGGGCTCATGCTTCATGGTGTGTGCGACTCTGGGGCAGGCTGTGAGTCAAGAAGAACCAGGAGTGACGGCAGGGCTGAGGCTGGCTCTAGGGCTGGGAGGAGAGTGGTTAAAGCCAGGGACCCTGGATCACATCTGAGTTCGCCTGAGTTCACATCTTGGCTTTTATCAGCTGTGTGACCTGTGTCTCAGTTTCTTCATCTGGAATATGGGGATAATGAAAGCAGCTACCCCATGGGGGGGTGGTGAGGATAGATGAGTTCGTATGCATAAAGGGCTTAGAGCAGGGTGCGGAACACAGGAAGTGTCACATGGGTTAGCTGCTATTGTTATTCTTATCATTATCCAGGGGACATCCAGGGCACAGAGCCAGGGCCACAGCTGACAAGATGGGCTGCTAGGGACATTGCCGCCTCCACACTTGCCTTCCCTTGTGCCAAGTCCCTCCCTGAGCCCTGGCAGGCTCCTCGGCCTTGCTGAGCTGGGCGCCTGTTTGCAGTGTGATTACAGGATTAAATGCTGTGATTGCCACAAATTACTATGGCAAGGCTATAAATACATTGCAGGGAAGACATGAGGGTCCTGCTGTCTCCCGGGCACGATGCCCTCTGTTAGGTGGGGGCTGGACCCTGCGCCCTCAGCCATTACAAAAGCCAAGGAGCACCTACATCTTTGATCTGTCTGGAGCCAGCTCCCTCGGGACCCATGTGATGCTCTGGGCATCAAATCGGTGGCTGACTGCTGCATCCTGGCCACCAACGATGTTGAGGCCATGCCTGGTTCCGTGGGGATGGGAGCCACGGGCCAGAGACTGGGCAGGATTGTCCTCAGTATCCCTCACTCCTCCCTAGCAGGAGGGAAGAGTCTCGCCTCCTACGCTGTTTGGGGACAGAGCCTTGCTTCCTTTCCATGCACAAAAGCCAGGAATGCTTTGCTCTGGGAGATGGAGGAAGGGAGATCTAGCCTGCCAGATTCAGATTCTGGCCCCTTGAGAGGTGCCTGGCAGGACCAGAGCTTCCCCACAGAAAGGCACATCCCCCGTCTTCGTCTTAGCAGAGGCCCCTGTAGACAAGCAGGGGCAGCCGTAGGCCGCCTTCCCTGTACCTTCCCCACAGGTCTCTGCTCTTCTAAAAGCCAGATATTCCTACCATGATGATTGAGGCCATTGGCTCTGACTCACCCATAAGACATAACTCTTTCACTCGTCCTTGCCTTTGCTCATGCGAGCCCTCTGCCTGCAAACCCTTCCTCCCTTTGCAGACTGGCAAACTTCTACTTGTCCTGCAAAACCCTGCTCAATTGCTGTCACCTCCAGAAAGCCATCTTTGATCTATCTAGGCAAAGATGGTTATCCCACAGTATGCGGCGCTGGTGCTGGCTTACTTGTCTATTTCCCCATCAGACTGTAGGCCCCTTGAGAATAGAGTTTATCAGCTTTCAGGGCCTAGGATGGCATTTTTGTGAAAACCTTTTGGAAGATCCCAGGATGCACACAGCCTGTGAGACATCTCTGTGCCATTAAACCCTCAGGAGAAATCAGGTTCAGGGAAGCATCATCCACTGAGAAGCACATTTCGTGAAAGCACTCATGGGAACTGGTATGTAGGAACCTCTAGGGATTCTAGAAGAGTCTGGTCTGGGCTCTATAATTCCACCCCCAGAGGCTTCCTCAGGGACTCTGGTGATAAAAGCAGCTGGCAGGGGGTCCTAAGGGGTGGAGAGCTACATACAGGGGACTCCAGGACCTCATCATTAGGCTGCCTGTTTCTTCCCACTTCCTGTTAATTTCTGTTTGCACGTCCCTATTCAGGCTGGGTCCCTGCAGTGCCCAGGTTTGGGGTGGGTGAGCCCACAGCTGTTTCTGTGACAGCGTTTTTTGACAGGCTTTGAGACAGGCCAGCTACCACAGTGCCAGCTCCTAGTACCCTGCTAGCCCCACATCAGGAGAGGTGGTCCACCCAGCTCACCATGGCTGCTCTTCATGCCTGAAGAATGGAGCCTATTTTTGCTTAATCACAGCCTTGGTGAGGTACCAATTGCGATCATCCCCTCTCATCGCCAATGAGCCACACCGCTCTTGAGACGAAAGCCAAGGTCATCACCCACACACTCAGCACCGCAAGCAAAGCATCACCCCAGCTCGGCTGCAGAGCGTGGCTGTCTCCTTCTCTCTTGCTACCAACCTCTGGGGTCCACAGGGCTGGATGCTGAGGGGCTCCCTGGCTAAAGCCAAACAGTCTCCTCCTCCATCCTTGGCAGTCACTCCTACCCCCCCATTAGCCACCCCTGGAGTCAACCGAGCAGAGCTGGGCCCACCTCGAGATCATGTGGCACATGCTGAGAAGTAGCTACAAAGGTATCTAATCCTCTATGAGCTAGTGGAAGCTCATGCATGGGCAGAAACACAATTTTTTTTTTTTTTTTTTTGCATAAACCAGCCCAGGTCACGAGGCCAGGGCTCTTCATCGTCCTGAAGGAAGGGAGTAAAAAAGGGACGGTCTCTTTGTTCTTACTAATGCCTTCACGCCTCAGCCCTGCCTCCTCAGGGGCACTCTTGGGAGTGAAAAGGTGAGGAGAGGCTACTAGGAGGGGCAGGAACTGCTCAGACTGTTAGGCCCTTTCAGTTGAGCTCCTCCCCCATTTAAAAAGACACGTTAGCCGGGCGCAGTGGCTCACGCCCTTAATCCCAGCACTTTGGGAGGCCAAGGTGCCAAGGTGCATGAATCACGAGGTCAGGAGATCGAGACTAACCTGGCTAACACAGTAAAACCCCCTCACTGGTAAAAACACAAAAAGTTAACCAGACATGGTGGCGGGTGCCTGTAGTCCCAGCTATTCGGGAGGCTGAGGCAGGAGAATGCCATGAACCTGAGAGGCGAAGGTTGCAGTGAGCCGAGATCGTGCCACTGCACTCCAGCCTGGGCGACAGAGCGAGACTCTGTCTCAAAAAAATAATAATAATAAATAATAAATAATAAATAAAAAGACACATTACTCGCCAGGCCTGTGGCTCATGTCTGTAGTCCCAGTACTTTTTGGGGGACCAAGGTGGGCGGATCATGAGGTCAGGAGATTGAGACCAGCCTGGCCAACATGGTGAAACCCCATCTCTACTAAAAACACAAAAATTAGCTGGGCATGGTGGCGCACACCTGTAATCCCAGCTACTCGGGAGGCTGAGGCAGAAGAATCGTTTGAACTTGGGAGGCGGAGGTTGCAGTGAGCCGAGATCACGCCACTGCACTCCAGCCTGGTGACAGAGCGAGACTCCATCTCAAAAAAAAATAAAAAATAAAAAAAGACATGTTACGCTCTGAGGATGCCCTGTCAAGTCCACCCTGGCCCTGCTTGGAAGTCAAAGGCTTTGCTATTTTGCCGCCATGTGGGATTCATCCATATAGCTAGATGACATCTGGGAAGAACTATAGCCTCATTCAGTAGCATCTCGGGGGCTAAGCCCACAGCCCCAACTCCCCAGGTGAGCCCACGTGACACACACAGGCGGAGAGAAGGACACACACAGACTTACAGGGAAGATAGGACACGGATAGAGTCCTCGGATGGGAAACTAACCCCCTACTCAGAGGGTGACCTCAGACACGCTCTGCAAACCACCGCAAAAGGAGGGGTTTGCCTACATTCCCTGGTAAGAGTCCGGCAGTCTGAGATTCTATGAGTCCAAGCGTGAGTGCCCTCTGTGAGTGTTAGCCTCCAGACCAGGCAGAATTCGGCCCTAGGACCTTGAAGGGGACCCACAGTCACAAGGATGGAGCCGCTTTGAGAGGCTATGGAGAAAGAAGAACAACCAAAAAGCTGCAGGCAGCAAATTTCGCTTTGCTTTTCAAAGTGGCTGATTCCAACTAGGTAGCTCGGTGTTAATTCCTAGGCAAGTCCTGGGGCAAATTAATAAACAAATGCTTTGAGGACCCTTCGAAAAGGAAGCAGTGGGGCTGGGCGTGGTGGCTCACCCCTGTAATCCCAGCACCGAGGGAGACTGAGGTGGGTGGTTCACTTGAGGTCAGGAGTTCGAGACCAGCCTGGCCAACATGGTGAAACCCCGTCTCTACTAAAAATACAAATAGTCAGGCGTGGTGGTGGGCACCTGTAATCCTAGCTATCTGGGAGGTTGAGGCAGGAGAATCACTTAAACCTGGGAGGCGGGGGTTGCAGTGAGCCCAGATCATGCCACTGCACTCTGGCCTGGGAGGCAGAGTGAGACTCCGTCTCAAAAAAAAAAAAAGGGGGGGGGGGGGGGGGGGAAGGGGGGGGGGGGGGAGGGGAGCAGCGGCTCCCACAGCTCTGATGGGTTCGCCCAGAACCAGCTCGCTAACCCTGCATCATAGCATGTGGCATAGATAGGGTCGCTGGACCAGCAGCTCAAGGGAATGCCAAGGGCTTAGGGGCATCTGGGGAGGGGAACACACTGGCAGAATAACAAACTGTCTAAGGAACCCATAGCTCTCACCACAGGAGCTCAAGGAATGTGGACTCATGAATGGGAACCTGCGGCCACACAGACGGTGTGGGGACCAACAGCCAGTAACTGATATGGATGGAGCAGCACGAAGCTGGGGAAATGATGGGCCCTCTTCTGAAGGTTTTTAAACTTTTTTAAAAACGGGAAAATTTTAGCCAATGAAGGTTTCCTTAGGAACCCACTTTGCAAAGATAAAAGTGGATTGGCTCTGGCTGAGGCAGGTTGGGGGACCCAGAGCCCACCTTCCTCACTCCAGCACATCCCTGTCCCTAGGCAGTTCCTGAGGGCTCCAAGAGAGTGAAACTTAAAAGCCACTGAGTTTGTTCAGCAGCCAGACTGCCAGCCACCCTCCTCTGCAGGTTCCCAGCCCCTAGCTTTGCAGAAAAGGAAAAACGACAATCTAAATAATGGTGGGGGAGGTGGGGGAAGGAGCTTGGGGCCTCGTATTAGAAGAAAACACACCAAAATGTTTACAGTGGTTTTCTCTAGATGCTGGGACAATGGATTATATATATATATATACACTTTTTTTTACTTTATACTTTCATCTATTTTCCAATTTTTTTCTAAGGAGTCCATATTTCTTTTAGTTTAAAACTATTTGTGAATGTTTATTGGATAGATAATACAAGTATGTCTCATGTTTATGTGAGGAACTTTTTTTTTTTTTTGAGACGGAGTCTCACTCTGTCGCCAGGCTGGAATGCAGTGGTGCTCTCAGCTCACTGCAACCTCTGCCTCCCGGGTTCCAGCAATTCTCCTGCCTCAGCCTCCTGAGTAGCTGGGACTACAGCCATGTGCCACCACGTCTAGCTAATTTTTGTATTTTTAGTAAAGACGGGGTTTCACAATGTTGGCCAGGATGGTCTCGAGCTCTTGACCTCATGATCTGCCCGCCTTGGCCTCCCAAAGTGCTGGGATTACAGACATGAGCCACTGCGCCCGGCCTATGCGAGGAACATTTTAAAACCAGCCACAACCTCCTATTTTAGTCAATATAAACACTACAAAGAAAAAGGTGTGACATGTCCTCCCCTCTGAGAGCTGACAGGCTAATGAGGGAGTATAAAAGGACAAGAAATACTTGTGGAAGGAAAGAATAAATGTGGAACATGATGAGTGAATTAAGATCGTGTGTTTGGGCTGGGCGCGGTGGCTCAAGCCTGTAATCCCAGCACTTTGGGAGGCCGAGATGGGCAGATCATGAGGTCAGGAGATCGAGACCATACTGGCTAACCCAGTGAAACCCCGTCTCTACTAAAAATAAAAAAAAAAACTAGCCAGGCAAGGTGGGGGGCGCCTGTAGTCCCAGCTACCTCAGGAGGCTGAGGCAGGAGAATGGTGTGAACCCGGGAGGCGGAGCTTGCAGTGAGCTGAGATCCGGCCACTGCACTCCAGCCCGGGTGACAGAGCAACACTCCGTCTCAAAACAAAAAAAAAAAAAAAAAGAAAAAAGATCGTGTGTTTGGGTTAAAAACGAACTCGAGGCTAGGCATGGTGGCTCACACCTATAATCACAGCACTTTGGAGGCCAAGGCGGGTGGATCAGTTGAGGTCAGGAGTTCGAGACCAGCCTGGCCAACATGATGAAACCCCATCTCTACTAAAAATACAAAGAGTAGTCAGGCATGGTGGCAGGTGCCTGTAATCTCAGCTACTTGGGAAGCTGAGGTAGGATGATCACTTGAACCCGGCAGGTGGAGGTTGCAGTAAGCAGAGATCCCACTATTGCACTCCAGCCTGGGCAACAAGAGCAAAACCCCAACTCGAAAAAATAAAATAATAAAATAAAATAAGAATAAAGCCTTCCAAGGACTTAAAAAAAAAAAAAAAAGAAGAACTCGATACCACTTGCCTATTCCTACCCTATTGGTTATTGCCCAAACTTGTGTCAGGGCTGAAAACACCAAGACTAATCAGACACAGCACCTGCCTTCAAATAGCTCTCAAGCCCCTGGGATCACATGACCAAGAGTAGGTCATGTGACCAAGGTCAGGTCATATGACAAAGACCTAGGTCATGTGCTTCAGATCAGTCACATGACCAAAGGCTACACACAGCCTGAGTCAGGGTACTGGGGCTGCCACCGTTACTTCTCAACCTCTAAGGCTGCACAAACCAGAGATCTCAGTTCAAAATGAGAGGGGGACATCCCTGCCCTGCCCCTGCAGCTCAGGCCCTGCTGAGGGTATGTCTGATGCCCAATAACAGGGCAGGAAAGATATAGAAAGGGGCTCAGGAGGTTGAGAGACCCAGCCTGGAGAAGAGCAGGCTCAGAGGGATACAGTGGCTGCTGCAAATCTATGCTGAGCATGTGTGGGTCAAGGGAGCAGAGGGCAGAGCCAGGATGAATAAGGGTTGAGGTGGTTTCTGGAGAGTCATTCCAAGTTTTAGCACAACCTAGGAAATGTTTACAACAGTTCAAGAGTGACCTGTGCTGACCTGCAGACAGGCTGTTCTTGACTGAGGTTAGACAAGCAAGTTATATAAGTGGCCACGTAGCAGGGTGCTGGGGAGGGAAGTTTCATCCAGTGTGATGGGGAGCTGGAGGCTGAAGTCCCTCCGTGACTCCTTAACCCTTTCAGGGTCAGAATCTAATCACATCCACCTGGATTCATCTGACTAACCAGGCTAAGGTGATGGGTTCAAACCTTCAATGGCCCAGCGAGCCTTTCACAGAGACACTACCCCAGACCAGGGCCTGGCCCTTGCAAGGACCTATGCCCCAAACCCTGCCCCTTGAGAACATGTTGTTAGATACCCCAAGTGAACACGCGGTTAGTTCAGAGGATCAGTTCTCATGGGGAATCCCAGTTCAGATCAGAGGTGCCATCTTGAATCGGGCCCAGTGAAATTTCCAGGTATACAACCGTGAGAAAACTCTGCTACCACGACACAGGGATGCTAGAGGGACATGACATCCCAAACCCTGGTATTCCCCTACAGACTCCTCTGCAACAAACACAGCCCTCCTAAAATTGGTCCTGAGTTTCTAGTCCTCACCCGGTGTCTCAGGCAATCTTCACCTTCATCCTGTGAGGTCAGGAGTACTCTTCCCATCTTAAAGATGAGAAAACCAAGGATCGGAAAGGTAAGTGATTTCTCTCAGGATGTAAGTGGAGGGCTGGGGACTTGAACCCAGGTCACCAGGTCAGGGCTCTTCATCGTCCTGAAGGAGGGGAGTAAGAAAGGGATGGTCTCTTTGCTCTTACTAATGCCTTCACGCCACAGCCCTGCCTCCTCAGGGAGACTCTTGGCAGGAAAGAGTGGGGAGAGGTTACTATAGGAAGCAGGGACTTCTTAGGTTGTTAGGCCTGACGCCCTAATGATCCCCTGTCAAGGCCACCCTGGCCCTGCCAGGAACAGCACAAACACAAAGGAATGCAGTGGCACGCTCCAGCCCACGCGCACCTGCAGTAACCCCCGCCGAGTGTGTGCAGCATCCAGCACAGGGCCTGGGAATCGCTCTCACACATAGGAAAAAGGTGCTCAACCTTAGAACCCTAAACTAGAGGAAGGCTCATTGAAATTACCCTAAGACAACTTTTTTTTTCCCCCCACCCGTCGGATTGGCAGTTGTGACACCCTGTGGGCCAGGGTGTGGAAAAACATCTCTTCATTCATTGCTGGTGAGAGTAAAACAGCCTCCGTGAAGGGCCATCCGGCAACGTCATTCAAAATGCAAAATGCCTTTGACCCAGCAATTCCAAGCCCACATGCAAAAGGACATATGTACAATGCTAACCATTGCCACAGTGCTTTTACAATAGCAAAAGACAGGAAGCAACTATACGTCCACCAGTAGGGGACAGATTAAATAAATTGTACCACAGTGAAATCGCACACGCCCTTTGCAAAAAACAACTCACCTCTAAGTGTACCGAGCTAAGGGGACAATCTTGATCTAGTATCAATATCTGAGAAAAGCAAGGTGCACGATGCAAGGAACTGTGTGCTCCCTTCTGTGTGAGGATATAGATATAAAAATATATATAAATGCATATTTATGGATAGACTCACGAATGCAGAGATTATCTCTGAAATGGAATCTAAGAAATCGGTTATAATCTTTTCTTCTAGGGAGAATTGTGTGCGCTGGAAGACAGGAGAGGGAGACATTTTATACCGTGGACATGTGCTACCTACTCAAAAGATAGATTAAAAATAAGATTTTTTTTAAAGTGCATGTAGCAGGGTGGGTTTTTTTTAGATACCAATTTATATTTTCTCCCAGCTCTGGCTCCTTTGCCTTCGGGAAGGTTTGTGGCAGAGCTTCCTGGCTTTTGTTTCCAAAAGCTCTTTTGTTCCCAAGAGGAAAGGATTTGAGGAGACAGAAAATGCTTCAGGGTGAAAAGAGATACTCACGCCCTGGCCCTGAGTGGAGGACAGAGTTCTCTGTAGGGGTTCCTTGGCAACTCCAGGAAGAAGGAGAACCACATAAGAAGACCTGATCATCCCATGCTCTAGGGAGCCTGAACCCTAGGCCAGGAGCTGCAAGCCCAGGACAAAAGGGATCATCACTGGGCTGGGTTCCGAGGTCCTCGTCCTCACTGTTGTGGATGGAGGACTCCTTGCACATGTGTGCATGCTGCAGGCACCCTTCCCCAACCAGAGTGCTGGGAAGACCCCTGGAGTTTTGGGGCAATGGCAGGAGAAGGAAGAAAGAGAAGCCCCTGGACACACAGAGGAGGAGGAGTCCTTCACCGGCACAGCTGCGTGGGAATGCACAGTCCAGATCAAAGTGACTTACAGAAAAACAAAAGAAAGGGCGATGCTTCCACGTGGAAGTAAGTAGACTGTGCGGTGAGGTCTCCCTTTGCCCCTCCAGAGCCACAGTGCCCCATCTCTGCCCGACTCAGCCCGAGGCCAAGGCCCCCTTGCTACTGGTTGGGTGTAGCCGATGGAAAGCACCAGTAGGAGAACTGGGACAAGCGAGCCCCCTCCATGCCGGGTCATCAGGTCATCGTAAAGTGATCTCTGCTGGAGGCTGCTGCTCATGCAGGAGCCTCTCTGGGCTCTTCTCCTTCAGGGGTGGGAACAGCCCCAGGGTACTGTTGATGCCTTCTTGGTTTCCTTGAAGCCTCACTCACCTGTGAATAAAGTCTCTCTGCTAAGCCCTCCTCCACCTGTGGTTTGTGTGAGCCTTCTGTTTCCTGCTAGAACCCTGTCTGCATCACGGGCTGGATCCTAAGTGCTCTACGCAAATCCCATCACCTCCTCCCACACCACCCCTCTCCAGGCTTCCCATATCCTGACCAAGCCCCTGCCTTCTGCTCCGCTCTCCCACACTCACCCCTCCCTCTCTGAACTCAGCCAGTTTTTGCACATCCCATTTCCCTCTCACTGCAGGTCCCTGCAAATGTTCCCCGGGCCTGGGCTCTTCTCTACACTGCCCCGTGCCCAGATACTTCCCACAGGAAAATCAGTGTTCCTTCCTTCCGGAGGACTTCCACTCTTCCTGTCCTCTCCGCAAAAGCACCGCGGTCCTCTCTTTCCTGGGGTTAATCCTCATGCTTTTCATTTTATGACTATTTGATTATTATCTTCCCCTCCTCCATCTCCCAGATGATGAGCTCCTTAAGGGCTGGGACTGGGTTTGATTTTGCTTTATTTTATCCCCAAAGACTATCATGATGCTGGCATACAAAGGTGCTCATTAAATATTTTTTAAACAAATGGGTGAATGAACTAATCATTTGTTCCCATTTTGCACCCCATAAGTGTCGGAAGCTGCACGTGCCCCAGCAAAACCCAGATGCTGCGTAGATAGACTTGCATATACGCACAGAGACGCACGCTCATCCTCATGAAAGTGAATGCACCAATGCGCTGGCATAGAGGCTAATACACATCCTCATGAAAGTGAATGCACCAATGCATTGGCAGAGGCTAATGCACACATACAAGTGCAAGGGCACACACACACACACACACACACAATGAGAAGGAACCATGCCAAGCAGAGACATACACACACATGCACGAAAAGTGCTCCCAAGGCGGACGTCTGCCACCCTGAGCTCATTAAAGCTGGCTAAATATAGCCTGTCTGCAGCTGTGCTCAGCAAGCTGCCCACACAGGCCAGGAAAAGACACCGGTTACCAGGCAGAGGAGTGGAGAGGCCAGTCGTGGGCAAGGGGCTTCACGCATCCTTGTCTGTGGTGGGGGGTCTTCCTGGGGAGGCCAGGGGCTGAGGGTATCTGGGAAGGGAAGCCCTTTGGTGGCTGGTCAGGGTATTCAGAGCTGTTCTTCTGGTCACTGACCCTAGGCAGTAGGGTGTGACGTCAAACCACATGCCCACGATGGGGAGAGGTGAGCTGAGCCATCTACATCTCTCTGTGTCTGAGCTGAGGACCCAAGCTCAGTCCAGGACCAGGGGCTAGAGTTAGGACCCAGCTGGGGATACACTGGGGCTCAGCTGGTGGCCAGGAGAGAGGCTCAGCAGAGGATGAAGATAAAGGGTCAGACTGGGGCTAGGGTTGGGACTCAGTGACCATTGCCAGTTCTTTTTCTGGGGATGAGAGGAAGGTTGGGACTCGGTGACCATTGTCAGGTCTTTTTCTGCGGATGAGAGGAAGGTTGGGACTCGGTGACCATTGCCAGGTCTTTTTCTGGCGACGAGAGGAAGTTCACAGCCCCACAAAGCATCTGCTCTCATGTGTGGACGTGGCTGTGGGAAGACCCTCCCTGCACGTGGGACAGCTGCCTGCTGTCCCCACCCCTGCAGCTAACGCCAGGCACTGGCCCTGGAAAAGCCATGAGGCGACAGCATGGCTTTGGGTCCCATGTGTCAGGTGGCTGTTGTCATCCACACAGGCCGGGTCCAACTTCGAGGGCCACAATGGACGGGTCTTCCTGCTGTAGAATCTGCCCCCCAACCCATCCTGCATGGGGGTGGGACAGAGGGAGCCTCCTCTCCACTCGCACTTTTCCCACCCTGTGAACTGCAGAGCCCTGCACCTGGTGGAGCTGCTGAGACTGGAAGGGAGAGGCATGGAGAGGGTGAGGCAGCTGCAGGTCTCCTGGGAGAATGTCATGCCTCCTCCCACCAGACGTTCCTGGATGGAGGTGTGGACAGAGGAAGGGGAGTTACTGCCCCTTTGAGACAACAGCCCTACCCTCTGCCTCTTCTATGGTGGTGGCATATTGCAGCAGGAGGGGTGGGCTGGGCTTGCTGGATTCAGCATGAGCGACCCTGGCTGCCATGAATGGGGTCACAAGGGCAGAGGCCAACAGTAAAGGATACAGGGGGACCCTGGTCCTTCCCACCATTTGCTGCAGAGGAACTGCCTCTGTCTCCTCTACAGAGATGGATGGGATGCTCAGCCTTCCCAATTAGCCCACAAGAAAACTGTGCTTAGAGAGTCCATGCTCCTCCCAGAGTCGGGGTGGAAGGGAAGGGGGAGAGCTGACAGGAAGGGGAGAAAATGGGCAGGTAAGGTCGTATGGGGGCAAGATTCACGCTTCATCGGAGAGGAGCCATGGGAGGGGAAGCAGGGGCTGTGAGGACCAGGCTTTCCTCCTCCAAAGGTCTCTCTGACACTCTGAAGGGAGGACCAGAGTGAGTGAGATGGGAAGCAGGGAGGCAGGGAGGTAAGGAGGCAGGGAGGTCAGTGCACAGGAGGATGCAATGGTCCAGGAGAGAGAAGACAGGGCCTCAACTAGAGAAGGGATGGGGACAGAGCGGAGTGGGTGGGTCTCATAGCACTGCTGGCAGTTGAATGACACTAGGAGAGGCTGATTTGACAGTGGATGGTGACAGAGAGAGAGAAGTCTAGGTTTCTGGCTTGGATTCATGGAGGATGGTGCCATTCACACTGGATGGAAGCACAGAAGGAGTGAGGTTCGATGCAAACACATAAGATCTCTGAGTCCCTCCAGCCAGCACCATGGCAGGTGTGGTGGAAGCACTCTGGAAATGGTCACTGTGCTAACTAATGGAGCAGCACGAACAAGGCGGAAACAGAAAGAGGCACAGACAGAGGAAGCCAGGGGACAGAGAAGAGGCAACAGAAGATGCTGAGAACGTCAGACCCAGGAGGGACTCCATGTACAGACAGGCCCCAGGCAGGAGCTGAGACTGCACAGCAACTCAGCAGAAGGTCACTCAGGTCTCCTACCCCAAGTCCAAGGCCCTCTCTCTTCTCTGCACCCCCACCAAGCCCCCACACACAATGGTTCCCTTGGCTTCCTCTAGTTTGGTTTCAAATACCAGGCTCACGCCAGTGACAGCAGGCTGCCAGGCCGCCTGTCAACTGCACAATGAAGGCTGGGGCTGCCTGGCAGCCACAAAGGAGAAAGTGTCCAGGACATCCCTCCCTGCATAGCCACTGCAGACAAGTCCTAGCACATGCCCTGAGAGGCCCATGGCGGCCTCCCTCCCCACGCTCGCAACACAAGAGACCCCATGCTCTCTGGCCGGCTCATATCCTCCTCTCTGAGGACTCCAACGCTTGACAATGGCAGCTGAGGCAGCCTCAGGACCAGCAGAGCGCCAGCAAGACTGAGCCCCACTTGATAAGATTCATCATCACATGGGCACCAGGTGTTCCAGCTTCCAAGGCACATCCGTCCAGTAACAAGTGAGAACCATCAGTACTTTCTATCCACCCTGCGCAGATCCTAGTATCTCACAGATACCATCTCTGGTGCCCTCAGCAACTCTAAGAAGTAGATGGTATGGCCATCTTTTCTTTTCTTTTCTTTATTCATTTTTATTTTATTTTATTTTATTTTTGAGACGGAGTCTCACTCTGTTGCCAGGCTGGAGTGCAGTGGCACAATCTCGGCTCACTGCAACTTCTACCTCCTGTGTTCAAGCGATTCTCCTGCCTCAGCCTCCCAAGTAGCTGGGATTATAGGCACACGCCACCATGCCCAGCTAATTTTTTGTATTTTAGTAGAGATGGGGCTTCACCATGTTGCCCAGGCTGGTCTCGAACTCCTGAGCTCAGGCAATCTGCCCGCCTTGGTCTCCCGAAGTGTTGGGATTACAGGCATGAGCCACTGTGCCCAGCATGACAGTATCTTTCCACATCATCTTTCCACAACTGAGTAAACTGAGGCTCAGAGACATCAAGTAACTTGTCCAAAATGTCACAGCTACTAAACGAGAGAAGCTGAGTGTCAAACCCAGGCCTTACCACCCTGCAACCCCAGACACCATCACACCAGTCCCAGGATGTTCTGACTTCTGGTGCCAGGGCAACTTTCACCACCTCGCAACTTGTTTTTAGTGAGTTTTCAAAAACCCAGTGGAACTACTAAATAAGATAATTTGCATGCAATTATGTTTTATGTGGAAAAGCACCATTATAAATGCAAGCCATTGCGATTCTTCTTTTTTTAATTCAGGTCACAGATTTTTCTTCTGCCAATTTTGCATTAAAAATAAACAAACACATTACCATCGATCATCACCATCATTTCATAAAAGAAAAAGCATTTTAATGCCAAAACTAGGCAGGACATAATCGTAGAATTCTGTGAAAAGGAGTCCTCTCAATTGAATACACTCAACGCGATGGAAAAACACAGCACAGTATTATTGTTTTTCTCACTGCTGAAAATCTTAGGCTCATTTGGGCATCCCCAACCTAGACGACCTCCAAGGTATCATTCTGCTCCAGAATGCATCTGCACATACGCTGTCATTCTTTGCTAAATAAGAACACTTTTTTTTTTTTTTTTTGAGATGGAGCGTTGCTCTGTCACCCAGGCTGGAATTCAATGGCACGATCTTGACTCACTGCAACCTCCGCCTCCCGGGTTCAAGCGATTCTCCTGCCTCAACCTCCCCAGTAGCTGGGATTTCGGGCATGCACCATCACACCTGGCTAACTTTTGTATTTTTAGTAGAGACGGGGTTTCACTATATTGGTTAGGCAGGTCTCGATCTCCCGACCTCAGGTGATCCACCCACCTCAGCCTCCCAAAGTGCTGGGATTACAGGTGTGAGCCACCGCGCCCGGCCCGAGAAGAACATTCTGAAGGAGCAAATTTGATGACAGCCTTCAGCAATAGAATTCTAACTATTTAAACCCACATTTTTCTTCAGTCAGGTCCAGAGGTCACTAAACATCTCGTCAATTCAATTGTGTCTGTGGAAAACAGAGCTGTGGTTTCGCATCCCGGAGACAAGCCCCGCGTCGGGGCGGCTGCTTTTGCTTCGGGGCTGCCGCTGTCTCCTCCCGCCAGGTGCTCGGAACGGGAGATGATGGGTTCTTTTCCTCTCCTGCATTCCCGGGGAACGTGGTGACACCACTGTGTTCATCATGCTTGTGATTTTATAATGTTTTGGCATCTCAGGGACCTTGCTGGCCAGGAAGAGACTGCCCCTCCCAGGGCTAGCTAATTCCTAGAAGTAATAACCACTCCCTTTGACGGAGCCTTTCATAGGCAAATGGACCAGTCCCAAACCCATATCCCCAACCACCTTCTCTGTGTAATTCTCACCCGCCAAACCAATACTTCCCTGGCCCTAAATCAACCCAGGGCCAGCTACCAGACAATGGGACACTAGCCCTAGAGCCCAGAGCCCAGAGCCCTCGACATGCAAATCAGCCAGCCCTAGGTAGTTCTCCCGCTCTGCCCTGTCTTTCCAGCAGAAAACCCAACAAGGGCTCTGGGCCTTGCAACTTTGGGAGGCCCAGTCCAGTCTGCCCACCACCTCCCCAGGCTCAGGCCTGCAGCCACTCTGCAAGCTCTTCCATACCTCAGCTGCTGTTCTGAGGTGGAGGCGCCTATGACATCAGCCTTTCTACGGCCTGGAACCCAGCCTTCAGTGGGCTTCCTGGCCCTTCTGTCTCCTGACCAAACCCAGTGCTTCCCCCATGGCCTTGCGTGGCGTGGCATGGCCCCATCTCTCAAAACCTGTGCTGAACATCATCTTTCTCACCTCTATACATTAAAGACCCGCAGGTACATTTTAACACAGTCCGCTTGTGCTGAGCTCAGTTCCTTACACCCCTACAAGGGCTCGGGAAGAGAACTGCCATCTCTCTGCCCTGTCCTTTCCATGGCCTGATGCCCTTATGGCCTGGGCTTTGGGGTGCCCCTGACAAAGATATTCACACCTACCAGCCCCTGAAGGGCTTTGTCTATGAAATTGCCATTGATTGAAGCAGAAAAAGATTCTCCAGGTAAGGTGCAATGGCTCATGTCTGTAATCCCAGCACTTTGGGAGGCTGAGACAGGCACATCACCTGAGGTCAGGAGTTCAAGACCAGCCTGGCCAACATGGCGAAACCCCGTCTCTACTAAAAATACAAAAATTAGCTGGCCGTGGTGGCAGGCGCCTATAATCCCAGCTACTCAAGAGGCTGAGGCAGGATAATTGCTCGAACCTGGGAGGCAGAGGTTGTGGTAAGCTGAGATCATGCCACTGCACTCCAGCCTAGGCAACAGAGCAAGACTCTGTCTCAAAAACAATAAGAGAAAGTTTCTCTGGCAGGGGATGCCTGTGTACCCACTCAAGGCTGGGTTCCAGGCCATAGGAAGGCTGGTGTCATAGGCGCCTCCACCTCAGGACAGCAACTGAAGGATGGAAGAGTTTGCAGAGCGGCCGCAGGCCTGAGCCCGAGGAAGTGGTAGGCAGAGTGGACTGAGTCCCCCCAAAGCTGCAACTATAGATCACAGGAGCAGGAGAGAGAAGTCAGGAAAGTTCTGAGTCCAACGCCACCCCAAACACACGTGGACTCCTCTCCTGACCCAGCCGCATGTGGAAGTCAATACTGCCAACGGCAAAGACATTTGGCTCAGACATTGGCCACTGAGTCCTCCCAGAATGTCCAAGGAAGACGTCCTGAGGTCACTATGTCAGCAAATGGCCACATCTGGACCAAGTCTTTCCTGGGTCCAATGCTGCACTCGTCTCTCTGGGAAAGCACAGGGGGAAGGAAACCTGGAAACGCCTGTATAACACAGAGGACAGGGACTCAGCCACAGGGCCATGGGCTCTGCAGAGGGGTGGCCTCTTCACGGAGCAATACTGAGGATCATCACCCCGGGCACATCCAGGAATGAGGTGTCTCTGAACCTCACTCAGTCACGTCAGTCACCATGACACCGTCCGTGGTTCCTGGAAGTTGTGTCTCCCAAAGGTGATGGACACAGGGGCCATGTTCCCCATTCCCATCCTCCTCTCTCTGTCCTCATGCCATGATCTCATCTGCTCTGCTGAGCTCATGCTCCCAACCCACCAACCTCCCACCCCTCAGGCTGGGCCTGTGGATTCCCCAGAGAAGGAGACATGAGCTGGCCTGAGCTGCCCAGCGATAGGAACTCAGGAACCCGAGGGGCTCAGTTCATGGGTTAGAGGTGGCCCAAACTCAGGCTGAGTGACCTCAGGCCCTCCGGTCCTGCCTGCAGGCAAGATGGCAGGGATCCTGCCACCCTACCAGGCTCTGAATGGATGAGAGGGGACCCAGGCTCAGCGAGCTTGGACCCATCCAAGGGGAAGAAATGACCCCACGGGGTCAGGCTTGACTCACGCTGCTTCTCCTGGAGGATGCTGGATGTGCACGGCGCGGTCCCTTCTCCTGTAGAAAAAGAAAAGAAATGGGAGCAGATCCTTGTCACTGTTGCCAGGCACTGTGGTTCCCAGGGAGGCTGCTTGGAGCTGCCTCTGGCCCTCACTTGAGAGCTTGGGATGGGCAGAGGTATCTCCCACCACTTTATGCCCTGCTCTGCCATGCCCTGACCTAGCCCTTGGCCCTTCATGCCACACCTGATGCCATTTCTGGGGAGAGCACAGCCTGGCTCCTCTGACTCCTCTGGCCTTTCCACCTCTGTCTTGTCCTCCAGCCCCTCCTCTCCTCCGTCCTCTACAAAGCAGCGGCTTCCCAGGAGCCGCCTGCCTCTCTATACTCACTCTCTCCTCTGAGGGTCCACACTGAACTCCAAGCCCACAAACCACTGCCAGGGCTCTGCCTCTGGCCCAGGCCTCTCTCCTTAGCTCTAGATCTGCGTATCCCACTGCCCCCTAGATGTCTCTTGTGGCCACTCCCAAACACTGCACACTGCCCATGACCAAAGCTTCCCTAGAAGCCTGCGGCCCCTCCCAAAATGTGTCTGCGGCTTCCTCTAGGGCCCCAGTTCTCTGAGGAAGGGTTCCAAGGCACAAAGTGAAGTCACCTCCTGGTCTCCCCAAGGGACTCGAGAATCCTTCCCCATGCAAAGCTACCTCATTTCCTCCCCTGCAGAACTGAAGGGCAACTCCAGTCTAAGAACCTACTCCATCTCCGCAGCCCACACTCCAGGGCCTGGTGGATGACTCCTCTCCTGACCCCGTGCCTGCCTCTCACATGAAACTTTTCCAGGTGTGTCCATCGGGATCCATCACCCTGTTTCTGCAGCCCTCTGCCTGCCGGGGCTGCCTTCATGGCCCATGTCCCCTGAATCCTAGGATCATGGCCCCCGGGGCCCTCTCGAAAGCAGGCAGGGGTCAACAGTGGGAAGAGCGTCCAGCTGGAATCTGGAGGCTGACTCTGTTTTAGGCTCCCTCTGGCCTACTGTGTCTCATAGGGTCCAGCGCTCTCCCTCTCTGGGTTCACTCCTATAAGATAGCAGGGATCCAGTGCTCACTAAGAATCTCCAAGTCCTGAATGCCCTTGAGTGACACTGAATTATGACTGGATACCTGGATTCAAATGCCAGCTTCTTCACTTACGAACCATGCACCCTTGGGCAAGTTATGCAACCTGTATATGCCTCAGTCTTCCAATCTATAGAATGGGGATAGTACTGGTACTTGCCTCGGAGGGTTACTGTGGATATTAAATGATTAATATACGTAAAGCCTGCGGGGCACGGTGGTTCATGCCTGTAATCCCAACACTTTGGGAGACGGAGGTGGGCAGATCACCTAGAGGTCAGGGGTTTGAGACCAGCCTGGCAACATAGTGGAACCCTGTCTCTACTAAAATACAAAAATTAGCCAGGCGTGGTGGTGCATGTCTATAATCCCAAAGGTACTCGGGAGGCTGAGGCAGGAGAATCGCTTGAACTCAGGAGGTGGAGGTTGCAGTGAGCCGAAATCATGCCCCTGCACTCCAGCCTAGGTGACAGAATGAGACTCCGTTTCCAAAAAAGAAGACAAATAAAACATATATATATATATGTAAAGCCTTCAGAACACAGTCAGGCACATAACAGGTGTTCAATAAGTGAGGATGATTCTGATTCTTGGTTTTTTACTTGTTCGCCTCTAACAATTGATTCAAGACCTTGTCCCTTTTGTCTTCGTCATGATCCCAGGTGGAGCCAGATAGAGAGAGTCAGTGGTTAATGCTAGATGCCAGCTCACAGCACTCCCCAGACCCAGGGGCCGTGACGAAACCTAGGCCCAAGAAGGGCCCAGATAGAGAACAGAGACCTGGAGGTCATCACAGAGCAGTCCCCACACACCACAACGGGATGGGCACAGACTGTATCCCAGGTGCAAGAGCAGCACGGATGTGGACGGGAACAGGAATGACCCAGGGTCCGATACGCAGGTCAGGGAGCGAAGGCCCGCACCATGTCTGAGCGCCAGCTAAGGCCCATCACACTTTGCTGCCCCTAAAGAAAGTCAACTTTGAGCACCCAGCAGAACTGGGGCCTAGCAGAGAAATGGAGACATGCATTCGAAAAAACACCGTCTATGGGCCGAGCCCCATACTAGGGGCCGTGGGAGGTGCAGACATGAGGAAGTCAGGGTGAGGAAGGAGCAAGAACGCCTCCGTGCAGGGCAGCGCATCGCTGACTGCAGTGACAGGCAAGGCCGGCGGAGACGGAGGGAGAGGAGAAGATTCATTCTGACTGAGGACCCCAAGGAAGCCCGTGCCAGAGCAGAGATTTCAGTTTTGACAGTAGAGGAAAGGGCATGGCACTCCAAGCCAGCCAGCAAGATCACGTTTATGGAATGCCAAGTTCAAGGCAAAGCGGGGGTGTGAGAGAGCATGGCCCTGGGAAGGAAGACCATTCACAGATAAGAAAACCAAGGCCTGAAGAGGTGAAGGGGCTTGCAGACTCTTCCAAATCCAAACCTCCTGCTTTTTCTATCACACTCCACCTAAAAGCAGCTGCAGAATGAGGAAGGCCCCATGCAGAAAGGAAATGCAGGGTCCCTTTTTCAAACAGAAAAAAAAAATGTTGCTAAAGGTACTAAAATATAACATTTTTCCTTTTCCCTGAGGATGCTCTAAAACCTGTTATGGT
>NC_045449.1:6269501-6320101 GCF_002776525.5 Piliocolobus tephrosceles
GCTACTCAGGAGGCTGACGCAGTCTCGCTCTGTCACCAGGCTGGAGCGCAGTGGCGCCATCTTAGCTCACTGCAACCTCCGCCTCCTGGGTTCAAGCGATTCTCCTGCCTCAGCCTCCTGAGTAGCTGGGACAACAGGCACCCACCACCACGCCCAGCTAATTTTTGTATTTTTACTAGAGATGGGGTTTCACCACATTGGCCAAGATGGTCTCAGTCTCTTGACCTGGTGATCCGCCCACTCCGGTCTCCCAAAGGGCTGGGATTACAGGCGTGAGCCACGGTGCCCAGCCGGTGTTTTCTATTTGCTACTGTATTTCCTCAGGCCCAGGGATACTTGAGTGGTGAGTGCAGGCCCTCCCAGGCCCCAGGGCCCCTGCTCCTTAGCTTGGCATACACACACAGGCCCCATCAGCACCCAGGATCCCCCTCCTGCCAGCCACTGGGCCAACAAACCATGCTGTGAGTGACAGTTGGAAAGCTGAGCCAAGCATGTGCCCCTCCCACAGGCCTGCTGGCCCCATCCAGGGTAGACAAGAGTCTTGCAACCTCCACGCTGAAATGCACTAGGTGAGTGAGAGGTTTATTCCCCTCTGAATCACCCTTGGAATGCTCTATGGCACTGCCAGCCCAGGGTGGGGATAGCTGCCTCGCCCCAAGACATGGTGGAGTATGAGCACCTAACCTTAGCCCTGCCTACACCCTGGCTCTGGCATGCAGGGAGGCCAGCGGCTGTTCATGGGCAGGGGTAGGGAGAAGAAAGCTGGGTGGGGATGGGGCTGAGAAGCCAGAGGTCAGGAGAGTAGGAGGCCAAGATCCCAGCAGGCTTCAAGACAGCAGGAGGCAGAACCATGTGAGAACTGCCCACCAAGTGCCCCCGCACGTATGCACTGTCCCATCAGACGTCACTTACAAAACACAAACTTGGCCGGGCACGGTGGTTCACGACTGTAATCCTAGCACTTTGGGAGGCCAAGGTGGGTGGATCACCTGAGGTCAGGAGTTCGATACCAGCCTAGCCAACATGGTGAAACCCCGTCTCTACTAAAAATACAAAAATTAGCTGAGTGTGGTGGCGCACGCCTGTAATCTCAGCTACTTGGGAGGCTGAGGCAGGAGAATCACTTGAACCCAGGAGGCAGAGGTAGCAGTGAGCCGAGATAGTGCCACTGCACTCCAGCCTGGGCAACAGAGCGAGTCCGTTTCAAACAAACAAACAAACTTGAAGATAACACTATTCAGACTTCAGAACAGCAAACCCAATATCTGCAGCCCTCTGGAGCGCCGGCCCTGAGCCCTGACTATAACACAGACGCTTCTGGCATTTCTCGGGCATCTACTATGTGTCAGGCCCTGGAGGAGGGGAAGACTCCAGCGCAGGGAGGGACCAGGTCTGAGTCATCACCTCCACACTCTCACGCCAGACCCGGAGTTGGTACTCATAGAGACAGTTTATGAGTTCTCCAGACCATCCAGTACTTTCATTACCAGGTTGGAAATATGACTTAGCCTGGGCAAGATGTCCAGAGGTGGGGAGGTGGGCAAGCTGGGGAGGTGGGCAAGGATGAGAGTTGGGGTTGCTGGGGATGCGGAGGATGCAGCTGGGGTTGCTGGGAATGCAGAGTTCAGAGGCCGGAAGAAGCTCGAGGACCCAGGTGAGAAGAGGCCATGAGGTGAGTGTCCTCGAAACGCCAGTGCACAGGCTTCACGTGGGTAAGAAGAGGGAAAATGTCAGAAAGGAGGTCGGGGCCAAGCTCTGGGTCTCCTCAAAGCCCGCCGTGAAGGCTGCACCTGGGCACGCAGGTGCTTTCTGGCTTGCCTAGTGCTTTCCCGCACACAAAATCGTTGGATTCCACGCCTCTGCAATAAGGCTGCTGAGCCTCAGCAAGATAAAATCACTTCCCCAATGTTGGGATCTGGTCCCTTGGACACCCCAATACTGGCAAGGGCTCTTTCCACAATTTCACCGTGCCCTCTATTGGTGAGGGGCTTCCTAGACCAGGGGCGTCCCCGGGCGGCTCAGGCAGCCTGGGTAGTGCTTCCTGGAGGTGGAAGGCATGAGACAGGGGAAGGCTGCCACAGTCAGGGGCTGAGGGGTGGGGAGGTGGGGAGCAGAGAAGGGGACATTTAAAAGGGGTGCAGAGAGGATGCGTCCGGAGGCTTGGGGACTGGCTGGTGTTTGCTTTCCGCTTCATCTCTCCTGCAGCGCAGCCTGAGCCAGGCATCCCAGGGTTCCCAGGACTGGTGAAGACACCGACGGGGTCAGGAACAAGCCTGCTGTTTGACGAGGTAGGTGTGGGGCCCGGACAGCAGGAAGCCGGCCTTGCCTACCCAGTCCAAGCCGGCTCCATCTTCCCTGGAAACCGCCCACAAGGGAGGAGCCGGCTTGAACCTGGCTTCCTGATTTAGCAGGCTCCCAGGACGAGGGTGATTAACCAACTGTGCAGCTGGCTCAGCTGCCGCCTAAATGAGACCCCACTTAGCCTGGAGCTTTGCAGGGCTCATGGGCCCGACAGCTTTGCCTCTGCTGGAGCTTGTTTCCAGCGGAGGAGCTGCCAGAAACTCCCGCAGACAAGGATGGGCTACGTGGAGAGGGCTAAGGACCGGGAAGGCTGGGGTTTTGTCATGCACCCCAAGCTCTGGGCCCCAGGAATCTTGCCTGTCCTGAACTCACACAGCCCTGGAAGGCTGAGCCACATCATCTCTTCTGAGAAGATACTCCCAAGTCCCACGAATGGTTTCCTGAGTACTTTTTTATCTCTTCTTCCAATCCCCTTCCGACAAATCGTGAGTTCCCCAAGAGCAAGAGAAGCAAAATGTGTGGCCAAGAACAGAAGCCCTTTCGGTAAACTTCTGAAACAGGAGAGCCTTCCTGTGTCAAACCGGAGAGTTGGTGGCTGCGGGGAGAGTAGTTCAGACAGATGGGGACTTGGAGAATAAAGAACTGGGAATTCTCCTTCTGATAAACCAGAAAGTGTCAGGGACAGCCCCTGTGGAGCAGAGGCAGGAGCCGCTAAAGCCGCAATTGGCCCTGGGCTCTCCCCTTACTCAGCACTGGGAGCCCTGGCCAGGCTCCGGGCCAGACTGGCGACTTTGCTCATGGAGGCTGGCTGAGGAGGGAAGACCTGCACGCTCCTCCCTGCTCAGGCCACTCTCAGCATGGAGCCTCCCCTGAGCTGCAGGTTGAGACTCACGCTCATTACCCCTCACCTGGCCCAGCATAAGCCCTTACACTTATTCCCTGGCCCCTCCTGTTCTCCTCCACATTGGCTTCTGGAATAACCTTTCTCAAAAGTGGCTCTTCGCTCCCCCTGCTTAAACCATTCAGTTGATCCACAGGGACACTCCCGAGAAGGCCCCCAACTCCTCAGCCTGGCATTCGAGGTCTTCATCTCCAGCTTTTCCACCCCTGCCTCTTCTCCAAGACCTCCCACCCCTTTTAACCACCCCCTCGCTCTACAGCTCACCCCCAGCCCAATGCTTCGCGCCCAACCTCAGTCAGGACAAACCCCCCTAAATCTCCCTGCTTCCCACACCTTTTATTCTACGTCTTTTCCATGTCTTTTATTTCATCAATATGTTATGTTGCATTGATTGATTTTCACATAATAACTTTGCATACCTGGGCTAAATTCCACTTAGTCCTTGACAGATCTTGTCATTTCACTGTTCTTTTATGCTTGGGGTTTTTATATCTCTTCCAGGACAATTTATACTAACAATCTATGAGCTGTCATTTAAGGAATGACAACCTCATAGCTTGTCCAACCTCAGTCAGGACAAATTCTCCAACTCTCCCTGCTTCCCTCACCTCCTCTGCACCTTTGTCCCTGCAGCTCCCTCTGCCCTCATTGGTCTGTCCCAACCCCAGCAAAGCCTCCTTAGTTCCTCATGCAGCAGCTCCAGCGCTACCTCCTCTTTGAGCCCTCTGTGCCTTGTTCCCCATCTTGTTAGAGCAATTAGCTCACTGGACTGTCACTGACCCACCCCCATCTGGGAGCCGGTCAATTCTGAGTCTACTTCTGAGTCATCTGTGTGTCCCCTGCGGTGACCAGCACAGGATCTGACACAGAGTAAGTGTCCATTCCTGTGCAATGCATGCATAAGTGAGGGAAGGAACGTATGAGTGCACAATGAGCCCCTCACTGCTTGGGGCTCAGACAGGGAGGAAAGGGACACACCCAGAAAAGCACAGCTGTCAGCAGAATGGTCCGTGCTACAGACAAGAGATCAACTCAGCTGTGCTGGGCATGAGGACAGTGGTCTGGGAGAGGCTGGAGTATCAAGGAGGCTTCCCAGAGGCAGTGCCTGGGATTGTGGGAGCTAGAGATGAAGTCAGGGGAACAGCTGGGGCAAAGGCAGGAAGCTGAGGAGCTCCACGTGAGTTCAGGGATCTCTCTGCAAGCAACCCCCTGGCCATTTGACTAGGATACAGTAGGGGGTAGAAGAGGAGGGGAGGGATGGCCAGGAAGCCATGCATATCAGAATCAGAGATAACCTTGGAATTATTGGGTTCAGCAACAATTTGACAGCCCCTTTATGTCTCTCATGGTAGCTCTTCCAGGGCTGTTTGATTCCTGTAGTGATAGGAAACTTACCAACTCTGGAAATTTGTGATTGTTAGAAGGAAGGCTGGAACCACATTGTGGATGGCCTTCTGTGCCAGGCTGGGGGATCTATACTTCATACTGCAGGCAACAAAGACCTACTTGCCAATTTCGTGGCAGAATGATAGGACTGGATTTCTATTTTAGAAGCATCGTGGTAGGATTGGATAAAGATGGTAAACTGACTACATGATCTAGTCTTTTTCTCCTCCTCCAGATCCCTAGAAAATGACATCAAGCATTTTTATGTGAATTAATCCTTAGTAGCACTGTAAAATAAGAAGTGTCCTTAGCAGACCAGAAACTGTGTGGCATCCGCAAAAGTTAAAAGGCAGAGAGATCTAAGGAAGGATGCAGGACTGGTTATATAATTTTCAGGGTCCAGTATAAAATGAAAATGTGGGTCCCTTTGTTCAACCTAATTAAAAATTTCAAGATGGCAACAGTAGAGTAGAAAATCAAGTGTGTGGGGCCCTGTGTGACTACAAAGAACAAATGCCCATAAGGCTGGCCCAGGAGAAAGAAAACCCATAACCTCAAGCCTGCAAAGAAAGGTCTATGGCTTGGCGGGGTGTGGTGGTTCACATCTGTAATCCCAGCACTTAGGCAGGCCAAGGTGGGTGGATCATGAGGTCAGGAGTTTGAGACCAGCCTGGCCAACCTAGTGAAACACTGTCTCTAATAAAAACGTAAGAAAAATTAGCCGTGGGAGGCAGGAGAATCACTTGAACCCAGGAGGCGGAGGTTGCAAGAAATTATCACACCACTGCACTCCAGCCTGGGCGACAGAGCGAGACTCCATCTCAAAAAAGAAAGATCTATGGCCAGTGATGGAGGCAGCACAGAAGGAGCAGCAGGCTCATGGGTGAAATACACAGAAGCAAAGAAACCTCTTGTGATTGATCATCTGGGCTTCCATAGTAGAGGAGCCAGGTGTCTTTGTCCTCCCCCAACCCCTGCTTATGCCAAGCAAAGCATCTGTCCCCACGTGTGAGAAAGGATGAGTGTTTGAAGGACAGGACACCATGGAAAGCTGAAAATACCCAAGAGGAATAAAGCAGAAGCAACTGGTTCAACTCACACCAGCGACATTTTCTACCTTCCCCAATAATTCGACGACAGCAGGTTTCATTAAACACACATATTCCTGTCACTCAGAGATGGGCTGACAGGGAACTGCAAACACAAATTGGCATATGCACAAATATTACTAAATACTAGATAAAAACTAACAACGTGGAAGGAAGATATCCAACTCAGTGACTGAAAGGAAGAGGGAATTGGACCTGTGGAGTCCTTAAACCCACTTAGTGTCACGGTCATTAGTGGCTCTCAAATTTTAGTATGCATCAGAATCACAGGACTAGTAAAAATGTGGATTCTGAGCCCTGCTCCTAGAATTTGGCTGATTCAGTAGGTCTAGGGGTCTAGAAATGTGGCTCCCAAAGTCACATTTCTAACCAGTTGCCAAGAGATGTTAATGCTGTTGGTCCAAGGGCCACTCTTTGAGAAGCATGTATCTAGATACAAGGTCATAAACCAGAGTCAGGGGGTGAATGGTAGGAAAAAATAGCTCTCTGGAAAGCTAGAGGCAGAGAAATTTATCAGGGATACCCAGGCAGTGACTGCTTCCTTCCTGTCAACAAGAACGTGGCCTTGCTGACACTAAGTTTGTCTTAAGAACAAGAAGAACCTAGATTGTAAATCATTCCTTAAATAACAGCTCATAGATTGTTAGTATACATTATCCTGGAAGAGATATATAAACCCCAAGTGTAAAAGAATAGTGAGATAACAAGATTTCTCAAGGACTGAGTGGAATTTATCACAGGAATGCAAAGTTATTCAGGATGTGAAAATCAATCAATGTAACATACCATGTTGATAGACTAAAGGACAAAAACCACATAAGCATCTCAATACATGTCTGCAAAAAAAAAAAAAAAAAAAAAAAAAATCCAGCAAAATCCAACACCTTTTCATGGTAAAAAATACATTCAACAAACTAGAAATAGGAGGGAACTTCATCAACTAGATGAAGGACAACAACAAAAGATTCATAGTTAACATCATATTTAATGGTAAAAGACTGAAAACCTTCCCCCTAAGATCAGGAATAAAACAAGATGTCTGCTGTCATTACTTCTATTCAATATTATGTTGGAGACTCTAGTTAGGGAAATTAGATAAGAAAAGGAAATAAAAGCTATCCAGATTGGAAAGGGAAAAGTTCAACTACCTATTCAAAGATGATGTAATCCTATGCATAGAAAATACTAAAGAATCCCCCCAAAAATAAAACTAATAAATGAGTTCAGCAAGGTTGCAAGATAGAGGATCAATATACAAAACTCAATTATATTTCCATACACTTGCAATAAACAGTCTGAAAATGAAATTAAGAAAACAATTCCAGTTACATTAGCATCGAAAAGACTAAAATACTTAGGAATAAATTTAACAAAACAAGTGCAAGACTTGTACACTGAAAACTTTAAAACATCATTGAAAGAAATTAAAGAAGACTTACGTAAATGTAAAGACTTCTCACGTTCATGGATTGGAACTGATATTGTTAAGATGACAATACTCCTCAAATTGATCTACAGAGTCAACACAAGCCCTATCAAAATCCCCACTGGCATTTTTGCAGAAATTGACCTAAAATTCATATGGAAGTGCAAGAAACATAGAATAGCTAAACAATCTTGCAAAAGAAGAACAAAGCTAGTGGACCCCCACTTCCTGATTTCAAACTTACTGCAGGTGTACAGTAATCAAGACTGTGTGGCATACTAACATATACACATGAGTGGAATAGCACTAGGAGTCCAGAAATAAACCCATATGTCTATGATCAATTAACTTTTGACAAATCTGCCTAAACAAGTCAATGGATGAGAGATAGTCTTTTCAATAAATGGTGCTGGGAAAACTAGTTAATCACACTCAAAAGAACTCCTACCTCACACCATACACAAAAATTAATCCAAAGTGAATCAAAGACCTAAATGTAAGAGTTAAAACTATAAAACTTTACAAAGAAAACATGGGGGTAAATCTTCATGACCTTGGATTGGGCAATGGTTTCTTAGATATGGCACCAAAAGCCCAGACAAAAAAAGAAAAAATAGATAAACTGAACTTCATCAAAATTTTAAGATTTTATACTCCAAAAGACATTATCAAAAAAAAAAAGTATAAAGATAACCCACAAAATGGGAGAAAGCATATCTGAAAAGGGTCTGGTGTCCAGAATTCATTAAAGAACTCTTACAACTCAACAATAAAAAGACAAATAACCCAAATTTTAAACTGGCAAAAGATTTCGCTAGACATTTCCCCAAAGGAGATAAACAAATGATGATTAAGCACATGAAAAGATACTCAACATCATTAGTCATTAGAGAAATGAAGATCAAAACCACAATGAGACATCACTTCACACCTACTAGGATGGCCATATCCAAAAAGGCAGCCAGTATCAAGTGTTGGCAAGGATGCAGAGAAATTGAAACCTTTTTACATTACTGGTGGAAATGTAAAGTGGGGGCAGCTACTTTGGAAACGAATTTGGCAGTTCTTCAAAAAGTTAAACAGAATTACCATATGATATGGCAATTCCACTCCTATGTATATCAGCAAGATAATCGAAAACATATCCACACAAAAACTTGCATATGAATACTTATAGCAGCATTATTCATAATAGCCAAAAAGTAGAAACAACTCACATGTCCATCAACTGGGATAAATGAGACATGGCATATCCATACAATGGAGTAATACTCAGCCATAAAATGAAATGAAGCACTGACTCATGATGCTACAACATGGATGAATCTCAAAAACATTACGCTAAGGGAAAGTAGTCACACACAAAACGCTACATATTGTTTGATTCCATTTATATGAAATACCAAGGGCTGGGGGAAGGGAAATGGGGAATGACTGCTAATGGGTATGGGGTTTCTTTTTTCAGAAATGAAAATGTTCTTGGGCCGGGCACGGTGTCTCATGCCTGTAATCCCAGCATTTTGTGAGACCGAGGTGGGCAGATCACTTGAGGTCAGGAGTTCAAGACTAGCCTGGCCAACATTGTGAAACCCCATCTCTACTAAAAACACAAAAAGTAGCCAGGCATGGTGGTGGGCACCTGTAATCCCAGCTATTCGGGAGGCTGAGGTAGGAGAATTGCTTGAACCGAGGAGGCAGAGGTTGCAGTGAGCCAAGATCACACCACTGCACTCCAACCTGGGTGACAGAGCAAGACTCTGTCTCCAAAAAAAAAAGAAAGAAAGAAAAGATTTCTAAATGATGTGATGCTCTAACTAGGAAAAACCCAAGAGAATCAACTGACAAACTATTAAAACCAACAAGAAATGTCAGCGAACTAGCAATATTTCAAATACATAGCAGACTAGTAATTTACATTCAGAATATATATGAAGATCTCCTAAAATCCAATAAAAAGGATAAACAATCCAATAGCATATGGGCAAAAATGGTGTTTAAGAAATTCAGAGAAAAGAAAATAGGATCGGTCAACACATTTATGAAAAGATGTTCAATCTCACTGGAAACCGGGTAAAGACAAAGCAAGGCAAGAAAACATTTTCACCCAGCTGTTAGATAAATTGTTGAAGTTTAATAATATCAAATCTGGTAACACATTGTGGGGAAATGGCTAACTTAATCCATGGTTGGTGTGCAAATATACCTTTGCACCCTTTTTTGGAAAACCGTTTGACAGTACCTATTGCAATTTTGAACGCTTATACTTTAAACCCATAAAGCATTCTTACAATAATGAAACATTCCAATGCCTATCACTGCAGAATGGTTAAATAAATTATGGTACAACTATGATAGAGAATACTATAGTATAGGTAAAGATAATGAAGTGAATCTATATATACTCATATGAAAAGCTCTCCAAGATCTTCTGTTAAACGTGAGGGAAGAGGTAAGTTGCAGCACTAATGTCTAATACCATCAACCTCTAGAGAGATACCCTCCACATTGACCAACTCTGCAAGGAGGTCTGTAATTGAAGGAATAACTAAAGGAGAGACTTTGGTTTTATTTGTTGCGTTTGATTTTTTCCAGTAAGGATACATTTAGGAAATCAGATGGATATTTATCATGTTTGTAGAAGCATTATTCATGGTAGCTAAAACGTGGAAGCAACCTAAATGTCCATCATCAGATGAACAGATAAACAAAATGTGGTATATCCATACAAGGAAAAGTTACTCAGCCCCAAAATGGAATAAAGTACTGATTCATGTTGCAACATGAATGAACCTTGACAGCACTATGCTAAGTGAAATAGGCCAGACACAAAAGGACAAATACTGAATGATCCCACATATGTAGGGTACCTAGAGAAGTCAAATTCATGGAGACAGAAAGTCGAATGGTATTTACCAAGGGCTGGGGAAAGAATGGGGAGTTGGTCTTTGACGGGCACAGAGTTTCAGTTGCGGAGGATGACCAAGTTCTGGAGATGGTTGGTGGTGATGGTTGCAGGGCAATGTGAATGGTCTTAATGCCACTGACCTGTACACTTAAGAATTGCTAAAATGGGCCGGGTGTGGTGGCTCATGCCTGTAATCCCAGCACTTTGGGAGGCCGAGGCAGGTGGATCACTCGAGGTCAGGAGTTCAAGACCAGCCTGGCCAACATGGCAAAACCCTGTCTCTACTAAAAATACAAAAATTAGCTGGGCATGGTGGTGCATGCCTGTAATCCCAGTTACTTGGGAGGCTGAGGCAGGAGAATCACTTGAACCCGGGAGGCAGAGGTTGCAGTGAGTCGAGATTGTACCATTGCACTCTAGCCTGGGCGACAAAGCGAGACTCTGTCTCAAACCAAAAAAAAATTGTTAAAATGGTAAATTTTATGTTATGCATATTTTCCCACAATAAGAAATGTTACACAAAAATAAGACAAATCATTGCAAAAATAATAATAGTATAATAAATAATAATATTTGAACAATTGTAAAATAATAGTAATAACAACATGCTTCTGGGTGTTCAGCTCATGCTAAAGGATCCCTTTCCATTAAAAAAATATATATATATATATACACACACATATACATATATACATATATACATATATACTGGGCCATATATTGCCAAAAAAGATAAATATATAACCAAGCTTAAAATAAAAAATGTATGATACACAGTGCCAGAAACAAAAAAAGGAATCCAGAGACGAAAGCAGAAGCTGAGATAGAGGAGATCCGTGAATCCCATGAGTCAGACGAATAAAGAAAGAGGCTCTGGGATCAGAGCCTAAAAACCGCACTGTGAACTCCACCAACCTGACCTTAGCCTGTGGATGGCAAGGAGCTGATGTGGTACCCACTTTATAGCAGGGGCCCTTGAAGGGCCATTCCATCCTTATAGGAACTTTAAAAAAAGAACCTTCTTTGCGGAAGCGGCAAAGAAACCATTCACAGACAGTGAGAGAGAAGATTCACACATGAGTAATTAAAACCCTAAGCCTGTGCCACTTCTGGGTGTAGGGTCTAAATTTACACCACCCATGTAGAATGGAAACTCTAAACTATAAATTTAGCCTATAAAATATTCAAGATTAGTGAAACACTCAGGCCCAGCAGGAAAGAAAACAAGGCTGGTCTTTATGAGGACATTTTCCCAACCTAGGGCACACAAGACTCCCCCTAAAAAGAAGAGAGAGGTATGTGTGACCAAGATGAGTTCACAATCACAAATGAGAAACAAGTGTACACACACACACACAGCAGAATTAGCACCCTTGAGAACTGGAGGGATGAGAGCAGTCTGAAAGTGCTGATGAAATATATGACTTAAATGGTGAGGGAGAGAAAAGGTGAAATACAAAACAGAATTCAGGCTTAAAAGGAAGAAGGTCGGCTCCCTTTGGAATTTGTGGAGCATAAGGAGTCTTTTGGACATCCGGGTAGAGGTCAGCAGGAGGTTACCAAAAATGTTTGAGGGTGGAGCCCAGAAGAAAGGTCCTGGCTGGAGATACAGCAGGGACTTGCCATCGAGGTGGCTGGAGCACCATGGAAGCAGTGTGACTGACCAGAGTGTCCAGCATGAGGGCGGGGGGTGCCTGGAATGAGCCCTGTGTCTAAGGGCAGGAAACTTGAAGAAGACAGGAGGATCCGCTCTGTCTATGTCACCAATTTCGATTGCATTCCTTTCCAGGAGGTGTTCACGGATCTTCCTTTCCCCAAGACACTTCCCAGAGCCTCTCAGAGCCTGGACCCAGACTGTCTTACTGCATAGTAACCCCTGGCTCTGATCTGTCGCTTCCACTCTGCTGTAAGTTTCTAAGGAGTGACAAGACCATCCTGCTTGTCTCTGTTCCCCCTTCACTGGGCACAGGGTCGAGCCCCTGTGATGGCTTCATAAACGACTATTGAAATGAATGTGTGTGTTCTGTCATGTTGTGGGAATTCATGTTATGAATCCACATGAGAACGGGACTCGGAAGGAGCTGGAAATCCAGCTGGCTTCCTCTTCCTCTCTTTCCTCTCTCCTTCCCGCTCCCCATTCTGTACTGGGAGGAAACAACACCAACCCACAGACTCAGGCAAGCACTGCCCTTTATTCAATTGTGCCTGAGCACCAGGAAGCATTTGTGAGGGCTGCCACTTGTGCAAGACTGGCCATGCTTCTCCCCCTTCCATCATTATAAGAATGACCTGCTATCGAAAGCACTTTGCAAATATCATCTCATTTAATCATCGCAGCTTTTTTACTAGTCCTCCACTCTGCAGATGAAGAAACAGAAGCCCAGAGAGGTGATGTGACTTCCTGACCACAAAGTCATGGAGTGGCATGGCTGAAGTTCAAACCCAGGCTTCTCTAACTCCAACACTGCAGCTTCTGCCTCTCTCTTGCACTTCCCACTATGCTTCCTCATCCCTTGCCCTCCCGTGCGCTCCCAACTCACTCTGCCTCTTGCTCACCCAAAAGCCCTTAGTTCACACTGGGTCTGAGTCATATACTCTTTTTTTTTTTTTTGGTTGTTTTTTGAGATGGAGTCTCACTCTGTCGCCCAGGCTGGAGTACAGTGGCCGGATCTCCGCTCACTGCAAGCTCCACCTCCCGGGTTCACGCCATTCTCCTGCCTCAGCCTCCCGAGTAGCTGGGACTACAGGCGCCCGCCACCTCGCCCGGCTAGTTTTTTGTATTTTTTAGTAGAGACGGGGTTTCACCGGTTAGCCAGGATGGTCTCGATCTCCTGACCTCATGATCCGCCCGTCTCGGCCTCCCAAAGTGCTGGGATTACAGGCTTGAGCCACCACGCCCGGCCTGAGTCATATACTCTTTAGCAGACAAGTGGGGGTGGGGGATGGGAAGGGGATGGCCAAACAGGTGGTACCAATCCAGATTTGTCTTTTCAAGGCTACAAGCACTGTTGTGGGGGCAGGACCTAGAATCCATGACCCCTTCTAGGCCCCCTCTGGGTTCTCGGGATGAAGGAAAGAGCAGCAAAGGACCCATTGGCAGACACATGGCTATGAAGACCGGTACGTTGTCTCTGGATTGCCCTTGGGGGCCAGACTCAGAGCCCCCCACCCCTTCTCATGGATGGGACAGTGGTACAGGGCACCTTTCCTTTCAGACTCATGGTTCCTTGAGCCTGACTTTGTTAGGGCCCAGAACTGTGCCAAGCCTTAGTCCAGTCAGGTAGGTGAAGCCCTGGACTGGGAATCAGAACACCAGGAATCTGAGCCTAAAGTTGCCACCAGTTTGGGGGACCTCGGACAAGACGTGGCTCCTCTGAGCCTGGGTTCTTTGTTGGTTAGATGGGATGACCACACCGAGCCTGCCCATTTCTCAGGATGGGTGCTTTGGCATGAGGAGAGCTCTGAACCAAGGGGGCAGGGATGGGGATGAGAACAGGAACAGGGACAGGGCAAGATGGTCACCACCAAGACAGCTGCCACCAAGGCAGCTGTTCTTGTGAGCTGGGCCAGGACCATCTCACTGAACGCCTCCTAAGAGCATGGCGTTGCCCACTCGGCAACTCTGGGCCACAGCACAACTGCGAATGACAGGAGCAAGAGAGGAAGAAGAAGAGAAGATGAGGAAGAAATAAAGTAGGAGGAGTGGTATGTGGGGTGGGGAAGGAGGGATGGAAGAAACCAACCTGAGGGTAACAGGTACAGAGGTTAGCACCCTGCATCCCGGATGTGGTTCTAGCCCTGCCTCTGCTTCTCACTCCATTGTAACATTAATCAAATACAGCCCTCAGCTGAAGATCTCTGAGGTTCAGTTTCCCATACATTAGCTCAGATTTTATGACCTCTTCAGCCACGCTGTCCATTTGCATTTTAAAGCCTTGCCCCATTGCTTCACTGTCAGGAGCCCTTCCTGGATCCCCTCTCCTGCCTCCTGAAAGTCATGCCTCTCCCTTCTGAGCTAACAGCCCTCAGCTTAAGCCTGATGCATATATATTGACTTATACAGTGTCACACATCACAAGACAGAGGTCTCAGGTGAATCACCTTTGGTTGCTCCTGCCAAGCACTTATACACAGTAGGTGCTCAACGAGCCTGTTAGTGATGAACAATAGCCAAGCAGATGGATAGATGGATGCCAAAAAGAATCAGCCTGCTTTGTAGGCTGATCAAACTCCTGGTCAAAACTCTTCTCCAAAGAAAGCCTCCTGGATTAATCCCCAGCCATATACTCCTTCTTCAACAGCTCAGCCAAAGGAAATCCTGATTCTCACTGCTGTCCTTCTCTTTCCCCTTAGACCTCAGCTCCTGTCCTGCTCAAAGGCTTCTCCAACTGTCACCCTCCTTATTCAGCAGATTCCAATACCAAAGACCTGGCAGTCCAAGGAGCTTGGACCCAGGCACCCGCCATTTACCACCCGTGCCACTGGGGTGGTCATTCTATGGACAAAGGAAAATCTTTTGAAGTACCCTGGAGCTGTTCTGCCACAGAAAACCCCAAGGAAGTCCCCATGAGAGTTCCTGTAGGTGGCAGAATCTCAGGGATGCTATGAAGGAGGAAGGAGGAACCAAGGCAGATGGACTCTTCACAGAGACCCAAGTCCCAGCCCCAGTTGCCAGCCCTACAGCCCACTCTGCAACACACCTATGTGCACATCCTGGTCATGAGAGAAGCAGAATCTCACCTTGATGCTCGTCCAGTTTCCCCATGGTCTCGATCTGCTCCACAAGGTCATTGGAGTTCCACTGGCTCATCCCAATGAGGATGGCATTCTTCCCTTCAGCCATCTCCTCTGTGGGAAGAAGCAGTGGTGAGCATGAGCAGGTGCAGCTAGGGATAGGTAGCCTTATCAGGAGCTTATGTCTGAGAGACATTTTCTCTTATGCTATTTCTTCCTTGAGTTGAGGTGTACCTCGACTAGGTACTGTAGCTAGACAGTTACAAGACTTTCAGAGATTTGTCATTGCAAGAAGGTACTGTTGTACCCTACTGGACCTCCACGTGCTACAGCAAAAGAAAGTAACAAAAAGCCTGAAACCCCATAGAAAGTACTATTCCTAGCACTGAGGGCAGTATATCTTGCAAGTCAGTGTGTTTGGGAAGAAAGAGCAAAACCTTGTCATTTGCAAGCAGTTTTTCCTTAAATTACTGACTTCTCTGACCCTCGATTTTCCCGTCAGTAAAATGGATCTGGCCACAGAGGTGTTGTGAGGATTAAATGAGATAATGGGTATAAAGGTCTTGGTGCAGAGCAGGTGCTCACAGACGACAGCCATCATGGTGATGTCATCACATGAGAAGTAACTCACCACCAGGAGTTGAGTGGATGAGGATTTGTGAGCTGCAGATGCAGCTCTGGAGTAACTGGAGGAGAAGAAACCTTCTGGTTCTAAGGAAGCTTTGGGCTGTATGGAACCTTTAGGCCCCATCTGAACTTTATGACCCTCTTAAAGCCTCCGTTCTCTTGCACTCCTCCCCTCAACCCTGTCTCTATCCCTGTTCTTTCCTTGTCTGAACATAGTGATTCCTCTGGGAGAAACCAGTGGGGCAAGATTCCAAAACCACACTGAAAACAAGGCCCTGGGTCCCACACATCGGATACACACATCTGGTACTGTCCCTCATCCTACAAAGGGACATTTCTTCAAAGACAATCCCTTAGGCATGTGTGCTGTCCTCCCCACACTTTGCCCAAAAACAGATGTGCCTTTCTGGTGAAGAACTTTGTGCCCTCCCTCACAGAACAGACATCAAAGGGTGTTGAGGACAATCTCCAACCTTATGATAATTAAGAATAAAGGGTTGAGATCCATTTCACTGCCAAAGAACTTTACCAACAGAAGGAATCAATATGGTGGATCTGAAGCTTTGGGAGCTGTCCAGAGTTCTGATTCACTCTAGAGCTCAGTTGACCAGACCCCCAGCTCTTGTTAGGACATCTCCTCCTGTCTTATTTTATGTATCTATTTGATTGACTTAACAACAATTATCTAACCGTTACCACACACTGAGATTATTATAAGTGCTTTACAAATATTAACTCGATTCTCATAACAATATAAAAAAGGTACAATTATTGTTATCCCCATTTTATAGACAAGGAAACTGAGGCACAGAGTAGCTGAGGAATTCTTGCCCAAGGTCACTGGCCAGAGTCAGGATTCAAAACCAGGCATACTGTTTCAAGAGTCCTGAAATCCTGCCATCCTGATAGCCTGCCCTGGACATCCTGTATTGGCTGCCCACACTCCAGCCAGGCACCACACACATTCGGACAATTTCCTGAGCCTGGCGTGTTCCATCTGGGAACTGGTTTATTCCGTACTGGGCAGAGCCCTGACCAGGTTCCAGTGCAGATCCTGCTGCATGTGAGCTTTGTGCTTTTCCACACCTTCCACCACTGTGTCTGTTTTCCTATCTTTTAAACAACAATAATGACCCTGGCTCTATAGCTCTGTCTAGCAAGCTGCTGTGAGGACAACACAATTTGAGGTGCTGTAAACAAATATAAGGTCATATTATTCTTTGGGAAGCAGAATTATGAAGAGGTTAAGAGCTCAATTCTGGTGTTAGACTGATTGCTTTCAATCCTGGACCCACCATCTGCTAGCAATACAACCACAGTTTCCTCATCTAAAAAACGATATCATCGTAGTCCCTTTGTCATCGGATTGTGGTGAGGATTAAGTGAGATGATGCAGGTAAGGTGTTTATAAAAGTGCCCCCCACACCGTAAAAGCACAGGCTAAGATGCTATTGCACGATGGTGTCACCGTCACCATCACCACCGCCAGCAGCAGGAGCGTGGGTGCTATGCCCTACGCTCACTCTTGGTTCCACTCCTGCTGTTGTCGGCCCCTGTGACATGCTAGCCCAGCTCTAGAGTCAGGTAATCAGGATCAGCCTGATTACCACCTTGAGTTCTTTGTCTCCTGGTTCAGTAACTCAAGCATGGAGCTATCCGTTTGTTCATTCTAGCATTCAATCTATGGTGGATAGATTCCTAAGCACCTACTGTGTGCAGGGTGAGACATGACCTCCCCCCTGCTGGAATCCAGTTTTGTGAAAAACATGATAGAAATACCTCTGACATGAGCTGGGAGAGGCAGGTATGCAGCAGGCGCTCAGCATATCCTAGCTCCCATTTCTTCTACAGTGCCATAAGTCCTGTCCCAGTGGTGCATGCAAGGCTAGTGGCACCCTGTGGGGTCTCCCAGGGCTCTGGAGGTCTGAGCATGCCTACTCCTGCACGGCCCGGGCCTCTTTCCCCTTTTTTCCTAATCACCAGTATACCCCTGCTCCATCTTTGGCTCTTGGGCTTTTGTCTGTTTCCGATCAAATATGTCTTTCTCTCCCAGAGTCTCAGCGTGCTTCTCTCATGCTTTACATCTGGCCCTGACTCACTCAGATCTGAGCTCTCTGGACCCCTTTCTATGGGTCTGTGTCTCTCTTGGTCCTTGTAGTTCTCTTGGCCTCTCCCAAGCTCTCCCGTGCTGCCTGCCACATCTGTATCTCTCTCTGGGTGGAACACGAATGCATAGCCTTGCTCTCTTCTCACCCCAGCACCTTTCTCTCTTTCCTTTCTCTGGGTCTCACTTTATTGGACTGGGTATGTTTCTTTCTTGATCTCTCTCATTCTCTATGGATTTCTCTTTTGTCTCCCCAAGTTCCTGTCCTCAGGATCTCTCCAGCCCCCTGCTCCCTAAGGGTATTCTCCCTCCCCTCCCTGTTCTCTCTTGCTATGTGTGTGTGCACGTGTACATGTACATGCATGAGTGTGTGCATATGTGCATGTGTGCATGTGTGTACATGCATGTGTGAATGTGTACATGCATGTGTGACTGTGTACATGCATGAGTGTGTGCATGTGGGTGCATGTGTGTGTGGCCCTCTCTCCCTCCTGCTCCGTCTCACTCTCTGCTTTCTCATACCTTCTCTGGCATTCTCACACTCCCTGCCCCTCCGTCCATCCCTGTCTCTCTGCTGCTCCATGTACCCTCCCAACTCCCCAACATGCTTTCTCTCCCACACTCAACCTTTACGTCTTCACTCTGGCAACAATGGGCTTGTCCCCTGAGAAGCAATAAGAACACACACACACACACGGAAGCAGCAGCAGCAATATCTCCTTTTGGAGCCATTCAGGCAAAGAGGGGAGCTGCAGGGCTCAGCTTGAAGTCTTTGCTCTGCTTCCCACATTGGAGGACAAGCCTCCAACAGGACCTGTGGAGCCACACCGTGCTCATTTGTATAAATGCCCTGGTTGATTTTGCTTTTCACCTTCTGGTGACTGTCTCTTGCATGCTAATTCTTCTCCTGGTGATCTCTGCTGCGGACATGGTTTTAACATGTACTTCACCCTGCTGAGACCTGACCCAGCTCTGACGAAGCTCCAGGCTGAGCCTCATCCACTGTTACCATAGCCCTGGCCTTGACCACAGATTGACTCTGACCCTGGCCAAAACCTGGTTACACTCCTGTAAGCACAACCTCCAATGCTATAAGGAAAGCCTTTCTTCTTACCCCGGAGCTTCTATTTCTACTGTTGACAGGACTCCAGAGTAAAGAATCTCCTTGTCTTCGCCGGGTGCAGTGACTCACACCTGTAATCCCAGCACTTGTGAGGCCGAGGCAGGTGAATCACGAGGTCAGGAGTTCGAGACCAGCCTGACCAACATGGTAAAACCCCATCTCTACTAAAAATACAAAAAATTAGCTGGGCATAGTGGTGGGCGCCTATAATCCCAGCAACTCGGGAAGCTGAGGTGGAAGAATCACTTGAACCCGGGTGGTAGAGGTTGCAGTGAGCTGAGATCGTGCTACTGCATTCCAGCCTGGTGACAGAGTGAGCCTCCGTCTCAAACAAACAAACAAACAAACAAACAAAAAATTCTCCTTTTCTCATGCCAGGAAGGCTTCACCTCCAGCTCCTGGAGCCGAGGGCTTGGTCACATTCTGCAGATGGCCCATCCAGTAGCACCTGTCATCAGACCCACAATATGCATTTTTCCAAGAACCTAGATATGCATTGCTTGGGGCTCTGGGCCACAAGATTGCTCACATTCACCTTGCACTGCCCATCACATGCCGCCATGGCCCCCCATAGTCAATACCATAACTCCCTCTTCCTTGTGAGGGGCAGTCCCCGCACAGCTCATCCCCAGACGTGTTGGGCCTGGTTCCATGGCGTTTTGTCTTCCACTTCCCCTCCCCCAATGGGGGAAAAGGCAGGGGGAGAGTGGGGGCCCACGGCACACCTGTGGTTTGCTTCTGTGATGGCTCCTTGGCCCAGGAATAGTCATGCAGCTTCCCACAGTGACATCCTTCCACTCCCTCCAGGAGACAAACACTTCTACCCCTGCCATTCTAAAGATGAGGAACCTGAGGCTCAGAGACCCAAGACTTGCCTGAGATCAGACGGCAGCCAGTCACTGACACAACCATCATGGAAGCCTGGTCCTCTATGCCCAGAGGACACATAGCATTTTCTTCCACTCCCCCCTCTCTCACCCTTGGGGTTGGAAACCCCCGGGAGGCTAAGTGATCACAGGGAAAGCTCAGATCAAAGGCTTGGCATGTGCCCCCCATTCTCTGTGAGACCTGATCCTGACTTGGAGACTTTGTCTGTAAAATGGGATGATTTAGCCCTGTACTACCTTCCTCTCCCAGTTGCTATGGGAAACCAGGAGTTGGAGGCACAAGTAGATTCTGCAACACAGAGCCCAGCTCCTCAGGCCCCAGCCTCCCACTTTGGGGAGTAGGGGAGGGGAGGACCAGCCAGGCTGGGCACCTCAGTGCCCAGCAAGAAACCAAGGACACAACAGACAGGGGGGTAAATGCAGAAAGGAGGACTCCTCCAGCTTCTAGCTCAGAGAGTTCCCTTAGCCCTGCCGAGAGAGACAGTCTTGTGCTTTGCTCTTGATCCAGCTACCCAGTGCCAGATGTGCCCTGACAATAAACCCTAGCTCCACTACCACCACCATACCCACCCCATTCCTGGCCCTGATGGCACTTTTGTCTCTGCAACTATCAGGGCCTGGCCTGCTTATGCATAGTCATGGAGGGAGGGCTATTTAGATACTGGAGGGGGTGGGGAAACCAAAAGAAAAGAAGTATTTCCCATTCAAGTGAGGGAATGGACCCGGACACCATAGCCAACAGAGTCTTGCAAGGCCATAGGGAGCCTCATTGACAGATCCTTCGAGGTAAAGCCCAGCATCCTCATTTCACAGGTGCAGAGCTGTGCCACTGGCCCACGGCCATGCAGAACCTCAGAGGAAGGGCTGGGCTAAGAATCCACATCCTGCCAATTAAAGGGACTTCCAGTAACACTATCTCCTGGCAGTTAATTTCATGGAAACACCTCTGTTTGTACCTAGAAGTTTGCTGGCTCTAACTGGAGTGTTCTTTCCATCTAAGCAGAAGGTTAAAGTGAACGATGCAGCTGATATTTTCTAAATGAAGACATACATTTTGGTATAAAAACAGAACATAAAGTGAGCTAGGCTTGGTATATCCAGCCAAATCCCAACTAAACTCACCCAATGCCACAGTGACTGCTCCAGCCCCAACCTTGCGTCCCTTCAGGGATGAAGACCTCAAAAGACAGTTTCATTTTCTCTCTAGAACTTAGCGTTTCATAGCCAGGGACCCTGGGAAACCTGAGCTGCTCTAACAGGTCAACCCATCCTCCTTGGTCCACGAAGCTTTTCTTACCCACGGCTTCTGGCCGGACTGCCTGTCACCCAGCAATCTTCATCCCTCACAATGAGGAGCTCACTCAAGGTCCAGGCATGATTCCATTTTGAGGATCCATCCTGCACTATAGATTTTGAGTTCTGCATCTCTGGTCTTCTCTGGGAATGGGACAGAGGTACCCAGGGCCAACCCTGAGCCTCGCCAGGAAAGCATGTCCAGAGGACACCCACTGCCTTCCACAATACGGGTCCACCCTCTCTCTCCTTGCTGGGGCTGTGAACCCACAGTGAACACTGAGCCAGTGCCTCCCTGGCTCACTCTGGCCACACCAGCCTTCCTGCTGTTGCTCAAAGACACCAAGCTTGAGCGCAGTGGCTCATGCCTATCATCCCAGCACGCTGGGAGGCTGAGGCGGGCAGATCACCTGAGGTCAGGAGTTCAAGACCAGCCTGGCCAGCATGGTGAAACTCCATCTCTACTAAAAATATTTTTTAAAAAAATTAGCCGGGCCTGGTGGTACATGCCTGTAATCCCAGCTACTTGGGAGGCTGAGGCAGGAGAATCACTTGAACCTGAGAGGTGGAGGTTGCAGTGAGCCGAGACTGTGCCACTGCACTCCAGCCTGGGCGACAAGAATGAAACTCCGTCTCAAAAAAAAAAAAAAAAGAAGATGCCACGCTCATTCCTCCCATCACTTTACACTGGCTGTTCCCACTGCCCAGAACACTCTTCCCCCGAGACTCGCAGGTGGTGCATTTCTCATTACTCAGCTCTCATCTCAGGGCCACACCCCAGGGAGCCTCCAGCAGCCACCCACTCTATCGCGTCCTTTTATGTTATATGGTGAGGACAGTCTCCATTATTTAAACAGCATTACTGAGGCATAATTGACATTCCATCAACTACACACCTTTAAAGCACATGGCTGGGTAAGTTTTGACATATGTACATACCTGTCAAACCGTCACCCCAACCAAGCTAGTGAACAAGGACCCATCCCCTCTAGAAGTTCTCTCCTGCCCCTGTTTATCCCTCCTCCCCCAACTCCCCATCCCCAGGCGACCACTGATCTGCTCCTGGCACCACAGATTGGTTTTCACGTCCTAGACTGGTGTATAAATGGAATCATACAGGATGTACTCTGCTTCAGTCTGACTTCTTTCACTTGGCATGATTATTCTGAGATTTATCCATATTGTTGCATATATCCGTGGTCCATTCCTTCTCAACTGTACCACAATTTGCTCGCTCACTGATGCTCATTTGGGCATTTTCAGTGCGGGGCTATAATCCATCAAGGTGCTGGGAACATTCATGAGCAAGTCCTCAGGTGGAAAAAATGCTTTCTTTTTCTTGGGGAAATGCCAAGGAGCAGAAGGGTTGGGTCACATGGTAGTGAAGTATGATTCGCTTCTTAAGCAGCTGCAATAGATTTTCCCAAATGATTGTATCATCGTACATTCCCGCCAGCCGAGTTTGAAAGTCCCAGTGCCTCTGCATCTTGGTAAGTTATTATTATTATTATTTTGAGATGGAGTTTCACTCTTGTTGCCCAGGCTGCAGTACAATGGCACGATCTCAGCTTATCACAACCTCCGCCTCCCAGGTTCAAGTGATTCTCCTGCCTCAGCCTCCCGAGTAGCTGGGATTACAGGCATGCTCCACCATGCCCAGTTCATTTTGCATTTTCAGTAGAGACAGGGTTTCTCCATGTTGATCAGGCTGGTCTCGAACTCCTGACCTCATGTGATCCTCCTGCCTCAGCCTCCCAAAGTTCTGGGATTACCGGCATGAGGCAGCCCCTTGTAAGTTATTTTAATCAGTCATTCTAATAAGTAGGTAGTGGTATCTCATTGCAGTTTTGATTTACAATAATGACATCATTCCCTAATGATGAATGACATGGAGCATCTTTTCACGTGCTTACTTGCCATGTATATATCTGATATGGTGCAGCATTTATTCCTTTGTGTTGTTTTATTTATAGTAATTCTTTTTTTTTGTTTCAGACGGAGTCTTGCCCTGTCACCCAGGCTGGAGTGCAATGTCATGATCTCGGCTCACTGCAACCTCTGCCTCCTGGGTTCAAGTGATTCTCCTGCCTCAGTCTCCCAAGTAACTGGGATTACAGTTGTGTGCCACCACGCCCAGCTACTTTTTTGTATCTTTAGTAGAGGGGGTCCTTCACCATGTTGGCCAGGCTGGTTTCGAACTCCTGAACTCGTGATCCACCTGCCTTGGCCTCCCAAAGTGCTGGGATTACAGGCATGAGCCATTGTGCCCGGCCTATGGTAATTCTTAATAGAATGTATTTGCTTGTGTATTGTCTTTCTATTTGTCACCTACCACCACCACTGGGCTATAAGCTCCACTGGCTGGGGCAGGACTTGGTTGCTCCTGTATCCCCCACACCCAAAAGAGCACCTGGCACTTGATGGACAGATGCGCCATGAATACTGTTGAAAGAGTAAATGAATGAGGCTGAATTCTAGCTCCCGCTCTGCCTCCTTGTGTGGCCCTGAACAAGGTTCCCCAGCCTCCGTTTCCCAGCTTGTAAAGTGAGTCAGAGGTGTTGGATTCAGAAACCTTGAGGAGCCTCCCAGCTCTGGCTTGGAATGGGTTGGAGGCCACATCCCCTTCTGGCCGCTCTGGGTTTTCCCTTACTCCCTGCATCTTCCAACCTCGGCACCGCTGGGCCATGGTCCCTCAGATATCCTGTCTTGGCAGCAGGGGGGGTGACACTTCTTTTGCATCTGGGAGCCTGGACTCCATAGCCCACTCTGCAGCACCTAATCACTCCTGAGCCCCAGACCTGCCACCTTAGCCAGAGGAGCTGGCACCCTGCCGAGGAGTTGTCATGGATCCAGAGAGCTCAATACTCCTGCCTGACTGTTCCCTAATCCCTCCCACGCCTTCCACACACAACCAGGGACCCCCAGAACCCAGAACTCCCCTCTGCTCCCAGACCATGAGCTCCAAGGACCTCTCCAAGTGAACCCCAGTGCTGGGCCAATGGGTTGGGCTGATGGCCACAAGGGAAGTAGGATGGTCCCAATATCCATAACACAGCAAAGGGAAAGGGCTGACCTGGACACTAAAGTCCTGGTTCGAGCCCCTGCACTCCCACCTTGATGTGTGATCTGGGGGGGGGGTTCCTTCTGTGCTGTGGCCTCAGTTTCCCCATTAGTGCACTGAGGAGGGAGATACAATGTTCCCAGGCCCAGTCAGTGCTGGTACCTAGCAATGCAGTTTCTTCCAGTGTAGACGCCATTGGGTTTCTCATTCCGCTGGTCATTTTTGTATCAGTTGAGGTGGGCTGGGGTGGGGGATCATAATGGGGGTTATGGGCAGAGGAGGGAGTACACATGCAGGAGCTCTCAGGGACAGAAGGCTGCCCAGGCGGCAATGAGACTGCCACACCCACTGCCCAGCTGGTCTCTGCGGGGAGGCACAGAGACGGTCACCTGTGAAGACCTCCATGCATGCAGGAACCATGGGACTAGACATCCATGGCAGCCAAGGAGTCATCTGAGGGACTCATGGGGGAAACCCAGGGAGCTTTGAAGGCTTTGGTGCAGGATGACTGAGTCGGGCTGGGTTTAATGGTGTTGGCCTCACCACAACTATAGAGTTGGAAATGTTGAGGCCATAGGGTGCCAGGCCCTGCTCAAGTGGAAGACAGAGACCACACCCAGGGTCAGGGTTCAGCCTGGGCTGGAGAGCAGAGGGCAGGGAAGCAGCCCCTCAAGGGATGCTCAGAAGCCCATGACCTGGCCCCAGACACAGAGCACTGGCTGAGCTGGGCTGTGCTGGACCAGACCCCTGGGATAGAGAGAAAGGATGGCTTCACCTCTCACTGCCTTGAGCCAAGGAAACACACAAAGGCGTTGTTCCAGGGAAGAACGGAAAGGAGGTCAGGAGTCGGCAAATCAGAACTAAAGAGGATCCCAGCAGCCTGTGGGGCGGATCCTGTGGCTTAGGAATGCAGATGCTCTGGAAGAGGGCAGATGGGAGGGAGGCTGCAGAGATATATGAGGTTCTGCAGGGTGTGTGGAGAGGCAGAAGATGGGGAAAGACAGGGGAGAGTCTGATATCCTGAAAGAAAGGGAGAGGAAAAGAAGGAAGTGGCCGGGCGCGGTGGCTCACACCTGTAATCCCAGCACTTTGGGAGGCCAAGGCAGGCAGATCACTTGAGGTCAGGAATTTGAGACCAGCCTGGCCAACATGGTGAAACCCAATCTCTACTTTAAAAAAAAAAAAAAATTAGCCAGGTGTGGTGGCACATGCCTGTAATCCCAGCACTTTGAGAGGCCGAGGCGGGCAGATCACTTGAGGTCAGGAGTTTGAGACCAGCCTGGCCAACATAGTGAAACACGTCTCTACTGAAAATACCAAAAAAAAAAAAAAAAAAGGGGATGATGAGAAAGAAAACGCAGGGCCACCAACATGGGAGGAGTGAGAAGTGGGGCCAATGTCACAGCAGAATGAGCTGTGAGATGGGAGGGAGAGGACGGAGACAACTGAGGGGCCAGGGAGACAGCCGTCAGTGTGAGAAGCACTGCAGCTGCTCTCACGGACGGCAGGTGAGCAGGGCCTGAAGGGATAGAGCTGACCCTCGCGCCACCCACAGATGCCTCTGTCGTCAGCTGGGAACGCAGAGCCCTGATGAACTGCAGAAATGTTTTAAATGAAAGTCTTCCAAGCATCAAAATATTGAAGCCGTTGTTGTCTCACTGTGGGTTAGTTGCTATGGAGAAATTCAGCCCCGGCAGCCACTCTAATCAGACGCCCATGGGAGACAGGCCCCAAATGGGCTGGTTTAGGGCTGGCATCAGGGGAGGGGTTCCCCGCCCAGAGCCAAGAATCGTGGGGGCTCAAGTCAGAACAGCTCCCCACCTCCCAACCACGCTTCCTAAAAATCACCCAAACTGAGTCTTCTCCATTGTTGGAAGCACAGAGCTGATAGGGAAACTGAGGCCCAGAGAAGGTGAAAGACCCGCCAAGGTCACAGAACTAGTCGATGGCACGGCTGAAACCACATCCCAAGTGCCTGCTCTGGATGTCTTCTAGATGTCTTCCCAGCACGTAGTCTGCTTCTCTTCCAAGACCCCGTTTGCCAGGCATTTCAAAGCCGGACCCATCTCAGGAGTAAGTCAACACCCTAAAGACAGTGACTTCCCAGAGTGGGGCCACGCAGGCCAAGCAAGAGACCTTCCTGGGCTGTGGAGCAGGACCCTGGTGCTTCTCCTCGACTCCTTCGCAGCCCAGCCAAGCATGGCTAGGGAGGGTCTTCTCTGCCCAATTCCAGACCTACTCCACCTTCCCGTGCCCGTGCACCTGCCTGGGTGCTCACGCCTCTGAGCCTTCGCTCAGGCTGCTCTCTGCCTGAAATGCCCACCCCATCGGATGCCCCCTTTTTTCAATCCTAGAGTCAACAATGCTCCTTGCTATGTCGTGGATTGGCCATGATGAGATGCAGAGGTCATTTGCCCACCTTCCCTGTCTCTCACCTGAACACTGGCAACAGTCTTTCGAATACTCTGACCCTCCCTGCATATATGAGGCTCATTTTTTTTTTTTTTTTTCTGAGACAGAGTCTTGCTCTGTCCCCCAGACTGGAGTACAGTGGTGCGATCTCAGCTCACTGCAACCCCTGCCTCCTGGGTTCAAGCGATTCTCCTGCCTCAGCCTCCCCAGTAGCTGGGATTACAGGCACCCACCACCACACCTGGCTGATGTTTTGTATTTTTAGTAGAGACAGGGTTTCACCATGTTGGCCAGGCTGGTTTTGAACTCCTGACTTCAAGTGATCCACCCACCTCAGCCTCTCAAAGTGTCAGGATTACAGGCGTGAGCCACCGGCCCCCGGCCGAGGCTGATCTTAAGTTGCACCAGCTCACAGGTGCATGCAGCATCTCCTCTCAGCCCCCTCCCCACTGCCTGCCACATCCTAGACACTCGGCCTTCCTCCAGTTCCTGGAATGTTCCTGTCTCTCCTACTTCAGGGCCATCACACCTGCTGTGCCCTTTGTCCAGAAGGTTCTTTCTTCCTCTCTTCACTTTGCCAATGTCTTCCTCCTTAGCTCTACAGAGAGAGTGTTAACAGCCTCCTCACCATGTTAAATTAGGTGCCCCTCTGACGTCTCTTTTCTCTTCTCTATTTTTTTTTTTTTTTTTTTTTTTGAGACAGAGTCTCACTCTGTCACCCAGGCTGGAGTTCAGTGGCACCGTGTTGGCTCACTGCAACCTCCGTCTCCTGGGTTCAAGCAATTGTCCTGCCTCAGTCTCCCAAGTAGCTGGGACTACAGGCGCCCACCACTACACCCAGCTACTTTTAAAAATATGTTTAGTAGAGACGGGGTTTCACAGGGTCACCTGTTAAGGGAACACATATGTTGGCCAGGCTGGTCTTGAACTCCTGACCTCAGGTGATCCACCTGCCTTGGCTTCCCAAAGTGTTGGGATTACAGGCGTGAGCCACCATGCCTGGCCTGACTGTTCTCTCTTGCAACAGCTGGTACTTCTACTTAGCGGTGGCACTTCTACTTAGTGGTGATGCTCCCCATTCGTCATTGTATTTTCCTGTCCTGTTCTTGGATGTCTGCCTCTCCTGCGAGGCTATAAGTTTGATGAGAGCAGCAACATGGCAACTGATTGCCACAGGATCCCTGGCACCTAGCAGAGTTCCCGGCACATGGTAGAGGTTCAACAAATATTTCAAACAGCGAACAGGCAAAGGCTGAGCCCCTGCTCTCGGCACACGCACAGGATGGGTAAGTATGGAGTGTGGAGCTGCAGATACCACATCTGAGTGGGGAGGGATGCGAACCCCGAAACGGGATCCTCTTCTTGAGGTTTCTAGGAAGGTCACCCAGCCAGTGATGTGAGATTGGGGTTCACTCACCTCTGGCATCAAAGAATTCATCATCTGAGCTCTCCACGGAGTCACTGAGGACATTTCGAAGGTGCCAGGGGGCACCGCCGCCCGGGGGAGGGCCACCTGTTAAAGGGAACACATCTGTTAACCAAGCCTGAGATGATGCCCCAGTACGAGGGAGGTGACCCAGGACCGCCCCCCCCCCACCAGACTAAAGGCCAGTTAGCATCCTGCACATCGGTGCCCTCTCCCTCCGAGGCCTCAGACCTCATAGAGACCTCCCTCTCCTGTGCTGTCATTGAAGCTCAAAAGCTTCTCTGAGTAAGCACAGCAGAGCAGGAATGAGTGTGCCCATTTTGCAAGTCCTAACACCGAGGCTGGTGGTAGTTATGAGCCTTTGCCAAGGTGACTTTGCCAAGCAGTGTCTCAGTCAGCACAGGGGGGAAGCTCTGCTGTATTAACAAATGAGCGCAGACGTTTCAACAGCAGTGGTTCATTTCTCACTCACACACAGGTTGGAAGGGAGCTCTGCTCATCGTGGTCACTCAAAGGTGCCACCACTTTATAATGTCACCAGCCCAAAAGGAGACATCAGGTTCTAGCCAAGCAGGGGAGAAGGGCTCAGAAAATCTCACCAGTCTTAAATGCTTCTGCCCAGAAATCACACACTTCTGCTCGCATTTCACTGGCCCTTGCACACACATCCTGTCCCTCAGAGACCTGCGTTCTTATATCAGCAATGCCCCTGCCTCCGTTTTCCCATCTGCACGATGAAAATCCTGGCAGAGACTGTCCTTTGAAATTCTTCTACTCTGACTGATATTGGAGGAGACCACCCGGCCAGCAGTAGCTGTCAATAAACAAGCAGGGGGTAGACATCCTCCCCAGCCACTGCCAGGTGAGCGTGATGGTGCAGTCCTTGGAGATACCTGCTACAGTCCCAGTTCACCACACCCCCTACCCTGCAGGATGCTGGCACTGTTCCTTGCCCTGAGTCCAGACCCCAGAGCATAAACTGTTCCTGAAGGGAGAGGGCCAGCCCAGGCCATCCAGGGCCATAGCCCTCCTGCCTGTCATTCCTGCCTGGCCCACCACAAACTCACAAACACACACCCAGTTTGTGCTTCATGGCTTGGAGCCCAGTGAGAAGCACATTCTGAGACATCAAAAGGACAGAGGTTATAGTGAGCACCAACTCGGCGGTCACCTCTAGGTACAAGGCTGATTCCCTAAGCTTCTTAATCTCTGCCTCCACCAGTGTGAGCCGATGTCCCACCCTCGGGCCCTGGATTTACTGCAAGAGTCCAGATGTACCACAACTGTGTGTTCCTAACATGGATACGGGACTATTTTCCAAATGTACGTGGAGGACATTCTAGCTATTGCAATAAGACAAGAAAAAAGAAATGAAAGGGATATAGATTGGAAAGGAGGAAATAAAATTGTCTTTATTCGCAGATGACATGATTGTCTATGCAGACAACAAAAAGCCTACAAAATCTATGTTAATAAAAACCACCAGAACCAACAACTGAGTATAGCAGGATTGTAGGATACAAGAGCGACATGCAAAAGTCAATTGCATTCCTAGATACAAGAAATGAACTGAAATTTGAAAATGATAATGCCATTTAAAATAGCACACACAAAATACTTAGGTATAAAGCAAATGTATGTAAACATTTCCGTGATTCAAAAACTACAATCACTTAAAATTATTCCTGAATTATATTAACGGTATATTTTCTCAATCAACAGATACTGAAGGTATAAAATCTATCCTATCTACTATATTCGCATACTATGTGAACATGCTATATTAATATACAAACCTCGCTTACTATCCAAATCTTTTCTGTTCCTAAGAAGTAAGAATTTGGATAGTCAGGAAAGTCCTATTATCCCCATCTGTTCAGCTCCTGAGTTTTAGATAGTAAGAAGCAAGAGTTTAAGTAGCAACGGAGTCAGCTGAGGATTTATCTGGATCCATTTGGTTCCTGAGTTTGAACAGCAAGAGCCCAGTGAGAGGCTCCTCTACGCCGTGGCCTTATACATGCACGATTTGGATCCATCCGAGAACAAAGACAGAGGCATTCTCTCTGATGACATGTGCAGGGGTCCCAGGGGGAGGTCTGGGGCAGAGGGAAAGGCTACAGGGGAGGCCAGTTAGCTCCATTTGAGGGAGCAAGTTCTCCCAGCTACAGGCGAGCAGAAAAGGAAGGGGCTAGTGGGCATCAAAGGGGGCCTCTCATTCCACAGAACCTGTGGTGGGTACGGGAACACTGTGGGGAATGAAAGGACAGGATTGGGCACTCACAAAGTTTACATTCTGCAGGCGGGGAAGGAAAAGCCAGCCTGGGTCAAATAAACAACCCAGATAATTTCAACCTAAAATCTCTCCCTTCCTACACTATGTCCTCCTTCCTCAAGTGTCTCTTATGTGGTAATTACAGCCTAAAGAATAGACAGGCTTGAACGTGTGGATCTCTACATCCACGCAGAGAAAATGGTGGGGAAACTTAGCCTCAGACATCAAAAGAACTTTGTCACCTATTGTAGTTATAAATGCTGAACTAACGCGATGTCTCCCTTTTATTATTGTGACTGTCTTTTGTGGTTAAAATATATATTTAGATTTATTTTCAAATGCATATTTTATCTTGTTTATTATTATTCTACTTGCTTTCAAAATGCATTACCTGCCTTGGTGTTTTGTTTTATTTTGTTTTTGAAACAGAGTTTTGCTCTTTTCCCCAGGCTGGAGTGCAATGGTGCAATCTCGTCTCACTGCAACATCCACCTCCCAGGTTCAAGAGATTCTCCTGCCTCAGCCTCCCAAGTAGCTGGGATTATAGGTGCCTGCCACCATGCCCGGCTAATTTTTGCATTTTTAGTAGAGACAGGGTTTTACCATGTTGGCCAGGCTGATCTCGAACTCCTGACCTCAGGTGATCCACCCGCCTTGGCTTCCCAAAGTGCTGCGATTACAGGTGTGAGCCACTGCGCCCGGCCCCGCCTTGGTTTTTAAATGTATACTGTATACAAGGTCTTCCCCCCACCAGCAGGGGCTGCCCAACAAACTCCTGGAAAGGTGATGGGGTGCGGGGAACCTCAGTTATACACACTTGTATAAAAAGAACCTGTAAAAACAGATACGTTAAGAACATGGGAACTGTTCCCTGCATCTCTTCCTCCAGCATGCAGATTTTTTGGTAAACAACAAAGGTCATATGTCCAACAAGGAGAAAAGCAATAGGCAGTGTCTCAGGAGGGGTTAGAGGCAAAGACCTTTGTGGAAAGGTGTCAGGTGAGCAGAGGCCTGAATAATGAGAAAACTCAGACATGCTAAGCATGTGTATGTGTGTATATGTGTGTGTGTGTGTATGCACATCTGCTCGTGCACATACATGTGTGGGATGGACCATGCAGAATCCATGGATAAGAGCCTTCTTGGATGAAAGAACTGCAAGGGTAAATAAATTCATACATGAACTTGGTGTGTCCAAGGGGCAGAAAGATATTCATGTGGCTGGGGCCAATGATTAAAGGGGCATGGGAACAGGGGAAATGGAGCCTGACCAGGTAGGGTAGGACCTGTCATGGACAGAAGCTTGGAACAGGTGAGTTTTAAGGCTCCTCCTACTGCCCAGCCTCTATCATCTGCAAACTTCAAGAGGAAGGGAATACAGATGCCAAAGACGGTCACAAAGTCTCCTGGGGGAGAGGACCACACGTCAGATGTGCTAGAGGCCACGTAGGTTCCTGAGAGTCAGAGCAGATGGGCACGATGACCCCGGAACAGGGAAAGGCTCAGAAGCAGTGTCCTTGAGGCGGGTCCTTGCCCTATGCTTCTCTCCATTTTCTGGGTCCAGCACAAAGGTCCCATACAGAAGAGGGCCAGGAAGTGTTTGACAAACACGTAAATGAATAAAAATGATTTGCTTGGTGAGTACAGCGTGCCAGGCAGTCTGCTAGCTGCTTTTCAGACATTAGCTAAAGTCATCCTAACCAAGCCTAGCAGAGTAGACGTAACAAATCCCCACCTTACAGCTAAGGAAACGGAGCCTCAGGGATGTTTCAGGAAGGCATTTACTCTGCAGAAGAGCTCAGGGTGGGGGACCTCAGTCTCCTCCTCTCTCCATTGCCTGCTCTCTTGGAAATGGCAACCCTTCTACCTGCTGCTGGCCAGTTGGGCAAGGGGCCAGAGGCCTGCCCCTGGCTCCTCGTAGGGGCCCCAGTCCTGGGGGACTCAGCTGTCCCAGTTCTAGAACCATCTGCACATCAGCTCTACAAATCAGTGTCTGGGCATCCTTGTGTCTGTGGGAAACATCTAAATGGATGTCTACATTCCTACGTAGAGGTGTCTAGTGTTACACGAGCATCTGTCCCTGTGTCTGCGTGGCTGTTGTGTGTGTGTCTGCATTCCTTGGAGAGTGTGAGCCTACCTACCTGCCACCCCCCTTCCTAATACTGTTCCTAAGAATCATGCATGCATGCCCACTCCCAGAATTCTCTCCCTCTCTCCCTCACACACAAAGTAGATCAGCTCTAGCCATGGGTGAAAATTTAGTAGAGGTTAGAACACGGGCTTTGGAACGACACAAATCTGGGTGCAGTGTTACCACTTGCTAATCTAGGACCTGAAGCAAGTTAATTTCACTGAGCCTTGCTTTTCTCATCTGGAAAATGAGCATCATAATCCTTACCCCACTGTTAGGAGATTTAAATGACATCAGCCCCCAGAGCGTCCAGTCCACTGCCTGGCACTTGGAAATGGTGGCCTTATCAGCTACGGGACCAAAGATTGAGGTAAGGTAAGCCCACCTGAGGGGCTTCCAGGCAGCTGCCAGGGGCCCTCCCTAAGGCCTCAGAGCTCTATCTGTGTCCTCCAAGGCCCAGCCCACCTCCTCCTGAAGACCCTCCTTCCATCCACCTTCACTACCACATTGATTTATTTTTACTTTTTGTTTTTTAATTGAGACAGGGTCTTGCCATGTTGCCCAGGTTGGTCTTGGACTCCCGAGCTCAAGCGATCTGCTCAGCTCGGTCTCCCAAATTGCTGGGGTTACAGGTGTGAGCCACCACACCCAGCCCCACATTGATTTAAAATGTGAAGTCAGGATTAAAGAGAAGGGGAATATCCCAACTCTTCCTCTAGCAATTTAGAGAGAAACAAATGACCCTTCACCCCAGCAATGCCAGCACAGCTCCGAGCTGGGCTGCTCAGTGGGAGGGGCTGCCAGAAGCCATCCCTACTCCCTCTCCTGGCCCCGATACCCACCACCTCAGGTCCAGAGTGGTCTCCAGGACCTTGTCATGGGTCTGGATCTCCCTAGCATGGGTGCAGCCAAAGACCCTGCTCAGGTCGCCAGCTCCTCCTGGCCATCTTTCCCACAAAGGGACATAGGAATAGGCAGACAGAGAGACATACAGGCAGACAGATGGACAGGCATCTCCTATGTGTGTTCTCCTCTATATCAGGGACTCCAAGGCAGCCCCAGCCTAGGGGCAGAGTCATCAGGTGAAAGAAGATGCCACCCCCGTACTCAGGAACTCTGTCTGAGAGGAAGATGGTTCACAGTGAGGACCGCCCTGACTGTAAGATGCAGAACAAAGGTATTGGCCGATGCTTCCTGGGCCAGACCTTGGGCCAGATGGTGCCCAGGAGGAAGGAGTAGGGGACGGAGCTGAACTGGAACAGTCCCTGCCCTCAGAAGTGCCAGCCCTGGGGGCACAGACCTATACTGCTCCCTGCACAGAGCACGGGAGGAACAGAGGAGCAGGCGGCCTAGCCCGTGTGAAATTCCACACCCGCAGTGTCTGTTCCGTGGCAAGTGGGACCTGCACCTCCCAGAACCAGGGACCAGCTAGGGTGCCCAGAGGGTTTCTGGGGGAGGGGAAGCCAAGATGAGCCTCCAAGGAAGGGGTTGGTAGGGTTGGCCAGGCTGGGGCAGGTGGGAGGAAGGGAGAGACATATGTCAAAACAATCGAGCCCTTTCCAGGCAAAGCTGGATCTAGAACTTTCTCCTCAAGGGTAAGGAGCATCAGGGCAAAGGAGGGCACATGGGTGTCTGCTGGCAGCTGTGACTCCAGGGACATTCAGATAACACGTGCAATTTCCAGACCTCCAGGGAGGAACAGGTGCCCCTGAGCGAGGCCCTGGTGGGTGCACAGCGCTGGGCTGGCACCTGTACCTATTGGCCTGTGGCCACAGCTTCCAGGCCCAGCCCTGCCTATGGCTATATCAAAACTGCAGCCTACCAATGCTGGGTGGACTTCAGCAATCTGTGCCTCAGAAGAGGAGAGGGAGGCCAGGCATGGTGCCACACACTTGTAATCCCAGCACTTTGGGAGGCCAAGGCAAGAGGATTGCTTGAGCCCAGGAGTTTGAGACCAGCCAGGTCAACAAAGTGAGACTCCATCTGTACAAAAAAATCAAAATAAAAACATAAGCCTGGCAGGGTGGCATATGCCTATAGTCCCAGGTACTCAGGAGGCTGACGTGGGAGGATCACTTGAGCCCAGGAGGTTGAGGCTGCATTGAGCCATCACCATGCCACTGCCCTCCAGCCTGGGGCACAGAGTGAGCCTCTGTCTCAAAAAAATAAAAATAAAATAAAAAACAGAAAAGGAGGGAGCCAAGAGTGAGAGCAGTGCCTGGCTGCAGGGCTGAGGCTCATTTGAATGGTCTCTCTCTCTCACACACACACACACACACACACACTTCCACGAGAACAGCAGGTTCTACAAGCACAAGCATCAGGGTCGAACTCCTGGCAGCTGATGCAGGTGAAAATAATCAGGTCTTGGGCTGTCCCATGGGCAGTGAGAGCCCTGTAGACACACAGAGCCCAGAGCACACATGTGGCTCATGCAACCACACACACACACACGCACACACACACAGACACACACACACAGACACACACACAGACACACACACACATACACACAGACACACACACAGACGCACACAGACACACACACACAGACACACACAGACACGCACACACACAGACACACACAGACACGCACACACACAGACACATACACAGACACACACACATACACAGACACACACACACAGACACACAGACACACGTACACACACAGACACACACACAGACATACACGCACACACACAGACACACACAGACACACACACAGACACATACACAGACACACACACACACTTAGAATCACACTTCAGTGCTCTCAGCTCTGCCCTGGGGTCCCTGGGGTCCAAACGCAGACTGTGGAGTGCAGCGCTTCCTGCAGCCTGGCCGAGGCTCCCGCGGACAGGCAGGTGACTGTCAAGCCTCACCTCCCGTCTGCCTCCTCCTCCCTCGAGGGAACCACAGTCCTGCTGCCACCTGACTGCTTCCAGCCCCAGTTCTGCCACTTACCAGTTCGTGATCTTACTAAATGACAGGAAACCTGTGCCTCAGTTTCCTGCTCTGTAAAATGGGGAGGATAATCATGCTTACATAGTGTTGCAGTGAGGATTACATGAACAAACACTTTAAAAGGTTCAGCAGAGTGCCTGAGACTCCATCAGTGCTAGAAAAGGGTGTGTTAAATAAAATGATAAATCGTGATTCTCCAAGAGCTTTTCTTTGGTTCTTTCATCCGTGGTAGCTTCCAAGAGCAGGCCCCTCTCCTTCTTCTCAGGCCCCTGGAATGGGAGCCTCTCCACTCCCCAAAGGCTGGAAATGCTTGCCCCTGCCCACACTCATGGGGCCAATCCCTCCCTCCTCCCTCCCATCGCAGCTCCCTGGGGCTTGCCTTGTCTGTCCCCTAAACTTGAACTACTGCAGACCAGGACTTGCTCTCCCCTCCCAGCCTCTCCTCCCAGCAGCCTGGGCTTCAGCAGCACATTGCCACCAGGAGGGCCTTCACACCATGCTCCTCTCTCTCCCCAGGCCTTTCCTCCTGCAGGGCCTGAAGCCTGAAATGCCTTCTACCTCCCCATCCCACCCCCAATTCCGATTGATGCTTGAAGCATTAGCTGAAAGTCTTTCTTGGCTCCTGAGGCCAGCCCGGTGCCTGTCTCCTTGTGTGTCCTTCATGTTCAGCATCTGTGTCCCTCAGAGTCCCTATTTACAGACTGGGTCCAGGCCTGCCTGCTCCACTGGGCTGTGGGTTTCCCCTGGGCAGACACCTGGTAGGAATCCTCTCTAGGCTCCTATCCTCCGCCAGGTCAGGGCTGGGCACGGGGAAGGCTCTTGTCATGCTCAGTGTGGCCCAGCACAGGGGAGATCTTAGCAAGGTCCCCTCTCAGGGGAGCATCCCTGAGGGAACGTCCTCAGGCTTCCTCTCTGGATCAGGGTGAATTTGGAGACCAGACCAGTCCAGGGCCAGCCAGCCCATCCTCAGCCTTGAAGTAGGGCTGTCCAGGGAGAGATGAGAGGCCAGGAGAAGCTGCTTCCAGAAAAAGGCATTATTGAAGGAAACCAGTGCTGGTTGGGGGTTGGTTGCTATAGAAACATGTCCTAACTATCTCCCAAACTGCTATATGTGCCACCGATGAGCTCATGTGCTCGTCTGTTTCAGGGGACACGCCAGGAGCCCTGGAAGGGCCTATCCGCCCAAGTACGCAGCATCTGGAGCCAACGTCTTGGAGGAGCCAGGAAGAAATCCAGCTTCCAGGGCAACCTGGCGAGTCCATCCACCCACCAGCAACGCGCTTAAAGACTGAGGCTGACTTCAGGTTGCAGAATTGTCCTGAGGGCAGCTCAGGTCTGAGACTAGCCGTGGCCCAAACCTCAACCTCAACCACAGCCTCGACTTTCGGCTTGGTCATAGACTGAGTTATGACCATGACCACAGGCCGTGCCACAACTCCTGTCTCAAACCACACCACGAACCTGACCACAGACCCAGCTTGACTCAGTCACAGACCAACAACACTACTAGCCACAGACCAAGCCCTGACCCTGGCCACAGAAGGGCACCCAGCACAATCAAGGACTTGTATCAAATAACGTGAAAGATGTTCATTCTAAAGTCCATACAGGGCGGTCGCGGCGGCTCACGCCTGTAATCCCAGCACTTTGGAAGGCGGAGGCAGGTGGGTCACCTGAAGTCAGGAGTTGGAGACCAACCTGGCCGGCAGGGCGAAACTCCGTCTCTACTAAAAAATACAAAAATTAGCCAGGCATGGTGGCACATGCCTGTAATCCTAGCTACGCAGGAGGCTGAGTCAGGGAGAATTGCTTGAACCAGGGAGGTGGAGGTTGCAGTGAGCTGAGATCGCGCCACTGCACTCCAGCCTGGGTGACAGAGCAAGATTCTGTCTCAAAAAAAAAGAAAAATTCTGTACGGCATTGCATACGGTTGCCTGGGATTTCCACAGCCTCCGCTGCCTGTTGTCATCATGATAGCCCAGGGAGGTCAGTAAGAAAGGACTCAGGATTCTTGTTGACAGATGAGAAAACTGAAGCTCAGAGAAGAAAACTGATGTACCTCCTGTCATGCCGCCTGTTTCTAGGGGTAAGGGGGGTCTCCAAGCAGGGCACAGTTGGCCAAACCAGTTGCTTTGGGGAAAATGTGCTTTTTGAAGACCTGCTGGTATGTCATAAATATGCCACTTAAATACCCATTAATTACCTTATTTAGGAGATAATTAGTGATTAATAGCTTTGGCTATCTATTGTACTTTCATTTGCTCTGCCAATTAGGCTCCCAACAGTTCTGAATTATTTGGAACAATTCTCCCAAGGCCCAGCTGTCCCCCCTATGTCCCGCCAGACTCTTGTTCCATAAGGAAGAGGCTTTCTCCTCCCTCTAAAACGAGTTCCCCATAGCACCTGCCACTGTGCCACGACAGGCTCTGCCACCTGCAGGCTCCCCAGGAAGGCAGCCCGAAAGACAGGACAGCGGGAGGCATTCCTTCTGCTTAACCCAGGACCCCCTTGCGGAGAGCTGAGAACAGGGGCTCAAGGTCCAGGCACCTACCCAGGCAACGGGAGGTCAGGTTGGAATCAGACTCCTCAAAGGACGCTGGGGTCTCTTTTTTTTTTTTTTTCTTTTTAACTGAGTTTCACTCTTGTTGCCCAGGCTGGAGTGCAATGGCGTGATCTCGGCTCACCGCAACCTCTGCCTCCCGGATTCAAGCAATTCTCTTGCCTCAGCCTCCTGAGTAGCTGGGATTACAGGCATGTGCCACCACGCCCGGCTAATTTTGTATTTTTAGTAGAGACGGGGTTTCTCCATGTTGGTCAGATTGGTCTCAAACTCCCGACCTCAGGAGATGAGCCCGCCTCGGCCTCCCAAAGTGCTGGGATTACAGGCGTGAGCCACTGCGCCCGTCTGGGGTCTCTTTCAAAGACCACCATCTCAATGAAACGGCCTGCTTTTTGAGAAGCGCATCAGAGGCTGCCATTAGCCTGGAGCAAACAGTAGGAAGGTAGCAGCTCCCCACCCCATGCCAGCAAGAGCCAACGTGACCCCCTGCAGGTGATTCGACTCATACCACCTGCCACTCCTGAATTGCAACTGAGCAAAGATGGGGCCCAAGGTTGCCTCTGCCCCCAGGCCCCTCCATTTGGTGCCAAAGCACAGTGCCAGGAATTGCCAGCCAGAGCCCCAGAGGCAGAGCTCTCATCGCTGCTCCAGATTATACTATGCAAGAAGGAAACACAGAGGCTGCGAGGGATAAACACACACACACACCCGAACTGGGCAGTAATGGCAAAGCTGAAAATAGCTCTTTTTACCACAAGGGATGATTCCAGAGTTGCTCGGCTGGGACTAGCCTCATGGGGGGCGGGAAGTAGGAGCAAGGGGAAGAGAAGGAACCCACAGGGGCGACATCAGGGCCAAAAGGAGTTCTGTTGAGGGTGGTCATCTGGACCAACCCAGAACAATCAGAAAAGGTCAGTGGTGCATGAGTGAGGCGCGGCCACAGACACTGAGAATCTCTGACAGACAGACTCTGGAACAAGTGAAAGCCTTCCAGCTGCCGGCCCCGAGAGCTCACAGTCCCACATCCTGCACACCTAGGTCTCTCCCGGAGGAGGGCAGGAGTGCAGGACGTGACGTGCTCTGCAAACACCCAGAGCCAAGCAAACACGGTGTCAGCAGCAGACAGCTCAGAAGAGGCCTCTCGGATGCACCAGAACTCAACGCCCCTCCCAGACAGAGCCCAGCGTGTTTCTATTTTTGCTTTCAACCCTTGTTTGGCATCCCTGCTACCAGCTAACAGACGGCTCCTTCCCCTCCTTCCAGAAGAATGGGTCATCTGGGAAGAGGAACACCTCTCTCGCCTCCCATGTCCCAGGTCTTCTAACAAACAGGCTGACCCTCCCAGAGAGAGACGAGGCTCCCAACACCCCCAGGAACCCTGGTAGGTGGTTCACTCCAAGCTGTCTTGCTCACCAGCCCTGGAGAAGAGTTTCACCAAGACACCTAGAGAGAGCAGCTTCACAAAACCTCAGGCACCTGCTTTCCAGAGGCAGATGCAAACCCCCGCAGCCCTGGCCACACAGACTACACCCCATGGAGCCCCAAATTCACTCACACTGTGCCAACTCCAGCCCCACGCTGAACCCCAAGATGCCACACCCTGCACCCCATCTCTAGCCTCAAATCGAGCACTGACAATGACCACATGGGCTTCCAGCCTGGCCCAGTCTGAGCTGTGGCCCCATGAACGTGTGAGCCTCACAAATCCAGCCCTGGGAGAGCCTGGAGGAAGCAGGTTGGCTGGGTGGGGCCCCAGTGCTGGGACCCAGCTCCCACTCCAGAGTCGTGGACAGACAAGAGGCTCCTGCCCCCCCGTCTATCCTCGCCACACACCTACCCTGTGGGGGCTGGTGGCCACACAGCTGTGCAGGCCTGCACAGGCACACGTGGGACCCTGGAGGTGGCATTTACCTCCGGAGTGACTCACTAAGCCTCCTATTCCGTTTGCAAAAGGGGGTGCAATTTAGCATTTTCTTTCTCTTTAGAAAACAGGAATTTCAAAAGAGAGAGAGTAGAGAGAGATTTGAGGGAGTGGGTGGGGAGCTCAGATCTCATTTGATTTCCAAACTCACTTGTTATGCATTCTCTCCTCCCCCCTCCCACACCAAGTCCTTCCCCTGGGGACCCTGGCCACCCGCTTCCAGGCTCCTGGCTGCAGACCTGGTGATGGCCTGCCAGGAGGCACGTGCTCTCCACGTCCACGTCCTCAGCTCCGCATTGATTCACTGACCCTCAAGTCTGGGAGGATCAATGCAAGGCCAGAGTTGAGAAGGAGCAAGGCCTCTTCAGGGCACAGTAAAACCCACAGCCAGGGAGGCCACCAAAAAGGAGAGAGCAGGGATGGAGCTGGAAAGAGCCTGAAGCTCATCCTGACCCCTAAACTCTTCCCTTTCACTTTTACAGATCAGGAAACTGAGGCCCAAAGAGGGCAGTTCAAGGTCAACCAGTGCCAGAGCCAGGGCTCTGCTTTGTGAGACAAGTTAGCTCCCAGGAATATTGACTCCAACAGTAGAAGAGACATAAGCTCTAATTCCAGCTTTGCCTCTAACTTTATGTGTGATTCTAGAACTAGACAGTTAACCGTTCTGGGCCTTAGTTTCTCATTCATAAAATGAGAATAACATTGGCTCTACCTCAGAGATGCTGTTGAGCCATTGGGCAGAAAAGCATGCTGAGAGCTGCTATAAGATCGGTTCCAGCATGCAAACTCCTGATCCTAGGATCTCAGAATTCCTGGAAGGCAGCTGGGTCCTACCAGGAAGTCCCCAATCCCTAAGGCCTCCATGGTCTCTGAAAGTTCACTCACTCTGTCCTTGAAGGGGAAAGGATGCCGGACCTCAGAGAAGGACCCTTGAATGAAAGGGTCTGGTCTCTGTCTCCCAACCTGCTTAACAGGTAGAACTGAGAGATCACCAGGCCACCTCCAGCCATGAAGTCTCATATGAAGATGTACGTGAGAAAACATCACAGCTTCTGGCCAGTCTGACCCAGACATGGCCCAGGCAAGTGGCTGGGGCAGGGACGCTGTCCGGCCATGTCCTCGTATTCTGTGTCCTGCCACACTGGACTTCCAAACACAGGTCAAGTCATAGAGGCCTCAAATGGGAGATAAGGGGTTCCAGGCCCAGGGTCACAGGCTTGAGGTGGAACCTCTCTGTTTGAGCTGCACCCTCCTTGGCTCAAACAAGGAAACCACAGCCAGAACTGAGAGGCAACAAACATCTCAGGCTAGGACCTGCCGGGTCTGCTGCTGTGACAGGTGACTTCACAGAGGCCGGCGTATTTGCATAGGAACATGAGGCACATCCAAGCTCTAGCACACACCAGACTGCAAAAGAAAGCTTTTGAAAAGCCTGGAGTCTGGACACTGGTGTATGATTTGACCATAGCCTTCCCACTGGGGACCAGAGAAAGTGAGTTTACCATCTCCTTGCAGAATGCAATGCCCGTCCCAAGATACACAGTAAAGCAATCAGTGCCCTAGGCCTGGGAGTTTCTCAGAGTCATGCCTCAAATCCCCTGGCACCTCCCCAAAGATTTAAGAATCCCAGCATTGTTCAGTTGTGATGGCTCATGTCTGTAATCCCAGCATTTTGGGAAGTCAAAGTAGGAAGGACTACTTGAGGCCCAGAGTTTGAGACCAGCCTGGGCAACATGATGAGACCCCCGTTTCTATGAAAAAAAAAAAAAAGTATTAAAAAATGTTTTAAAAAAAATCTGCACTAGTCCCCTTTCCAAGCTTCCAGATGTTTCCTCCTCTGAGTGGAAACCAAGCTTCCTGATGTTTCCTCCCAGCCACTAGTCCCTGCCCCTGGGAGCCACAGAGTAAGGGGCCCAGGAGAAGGTCTGGCTTTGGGAGGATGCGACAGCACACGCCCCACTCCAGGAGGACCCCAAAGGAGGCTGACTCAGCAGAGCAAAGTCCACACTCTGGAAACCCAGGCTCTGCCGTCACCTTCTTCTGTGACGCTGGCCAAATACCTACCCCTCACGGGCCCTCAGCGACCCATTGTTAAGAAGGACTTGGAACATGAGTATGGAAATGTTTGCTTCCATCTAACACTGTAGGATCGGTACTTTACTGACTCAAATTACTAGGTTTGCCACATGGAAGCCTGCCAGCTATACCCCTCAGAGCAGAGGCTAACACCTGAGAGGAGAATAAACTGGTTCCTCCGGCCTGGGAAGCCCAGCCTTGTGGCCTCAGCTCTGTCTCTGCAGACATTCCTGCCCCAGCCTGAGAGGTGCCAAGACCTTCTAGGCTGCTCACTCTGCTCCTGCCTAGTCTGAGGACCTGCCCCCACCCCAAAACTCGCATTCTCCCAGTGGGAGAGAGGGGCAGCCTATTGGGGTGCAGAGGGGGGGCACAGGGAGTTAGACAGGAAGGGAGGGGCAGTGTGGCTGGCAGGCATCAGAACCAACCCTTCCCAACAAAGGCAGCTCCACCCGGCTGGCCTCTCTCCAGCTTCCCAGGAGCCCTCGCGTCCCAGCCAGAGGGATCTGTCAGAACACCCAAGTCGTACCCCAGCACTCCTGTCTTCACGCTCTTTGGAGTTCCTTTTGGCCCTCTGTACTCTTCCACTCCAGCCAGACAGATTTCTTTACTCTTGGGCCCTTCCTGCCCACCCTCCACGCCTACCCATAGCAGTCCTTCCACATTTACACATGTGTCTCCTCCCTTCCATCCTCCTAGCCTTTGTTTAAGCCATTACCCCCACCTCTTTTCTTTCCTTTTCTTTTTTCTTTTCTTTTCTTTTCAAGATGGAGTCTTGCTCTGTTGCCCAGGCTGGAGTGCAGTGGCACGATCTCGGCTCACTGCAAGCTCTGACTCCTGGGTTCACGCCATCCTCTCACCTCAGCCTCTCGAGTAGCTGGAACTAGAGGCACCCACCACCATGCCCGGCTAATTTTGTTTTTGTGTTTTGAGTAGACACGTGTTAAACACGGGGTTTCACCGTGTTAGCCAGGATGGTCTCAATCTCTTGACCTCGTGATCTCCCCGCCTCGACCTCCCAAAGTTCTGGGATTACAGGCATGAGCCACCGCGCCCAGCCCCCTGGCCACCTTTCTATCCAAACTCTGCTAGCCTTTAGGGCCCATCTCCCAGAGAAACCCAGCCTTCATTGTCTCAAGCCACTCACTGGCCTCTCTGCTCCATGGGGAGCTCTGTACTGTAAATTATCCCTTCCTACACAGAGCTTCTGAATCCTTCCCCCACCCGCCCCCTGCCACCTCCCTGTCGCTGGCTAGACCAGGGCCACCATAAATGATGCCTGTCTGTGTAACTGAAATCTCCCCTAGAGATTGAGAACTGGTAATAACCCATCTGGATTCATCTTCTGAAGATTTATCTCATCCTCTCTGGGCCCTGATAACAATTTCTCTTGTACCTGGATTTTCCTGGCAGTGTGAAAGTCCTTTCACTGCCTCCCTTTAGCTCTTGTCTGACACAAGCCGTGCCACAAATCTGGCACAGCCATGACCTGCTGCTCAGGCTGTGCACTGCACAACTCCAGGGATATTATTCACTAGACCACACGTGATGACCTAAAGTCAGGTACCTTGGCAGCCCTGGGGCCCAAAGCTCTGTCTTTTCTCTCCGTGGGTGATCTACTAGCCAGATTTTAGAGGGAACACCTCGAAGGTCACGGCGCAGACCCCTCACTCACAGGCCAGGTGCCACAGCCTCCACTCCTGGGCTTCAGCCGCCCTTTGTTCCCATGTCACCCCCCAGAGTGAAGGCCTGATCATTCCTGCCCATCAGTCTGCACATCCGAGGCAGGTGGTACTGAACAGCCACCTCTCTCTCTGTTACATGGTCTCCTCGGGCCTCAGTTTCCCCAGCTGTGAAGAAAGAGACAGGTTCCTGACCTCCAAAGGATCCCTCTGTTCTGAAGCTCACCCATCTATTCTTCACAGATGTTGCCAATGGGGAATATGTGATTCTCATGCCCACATTACTATGTGTTGTTTTCGATTCGATAGGCTTAGGAGCCTCAAGAAGAGAAGGGAGGCCGGGCACAGTGGCTCACACTTGTAATCCCATCACTTTGGGAGGCTAAGGTGGGCGGATCATTTGAGGTCAGGTGTTCAAAACCAGCCTGGCCAACATGGTGAAACCCCGTCTCTACTAAAAACACAAAAATTAGCCGGGCGTGGTGGTAGGTATCTGTAATACCAGTTACTCGGGAGGCTGAGGCAGGAGAATCGCTTCAGCCTGGGAGGCGGAGGTTGCAGTGAGCCAAGATCAAGCCACTGCACTCCAGCCTGGGAGACAGACCGAGACTCTGTCTCAAAAAAAAAAAAGAAGAAGAAGAAGAAGAAGAAAAGAAGAAGAAGAAAGAAGAAAGAAGAAAGAAGAAAGAAGAAAGAAGAAAGAAGAAGAAGAAGAAAGAAAAAGAGAAGGGGCATTTACAAAATGCAGAGGAGCCCGGGACAGCTGAGAAGGGAGAGGTAACCAGACTTCTTGGGGTGACTGCTGTGTCAGGGGCAGGAGCCCAGGCACTGGATCCACAGACGTGGTGAATCTGTGTTGCCTCGAGGGAAAGGGCCAAGCGTGAAATTGCAGCAGAAAAAAAAAAAAAATGTTAGAACAGCACAAGGCATCGATGCTCAGAGCAGGGCAGTTTTTCCACCTGTCACTGGAACAAATTCCCACAGACTGACAGCCCAGGGACCAAAGGACCCATAGGCTCAGGCAGAGGGACTGAGACTGGTACCCCCATTTGGTAAGGGGGTCACTTATCAGGGCAGTGACAGAGAGAGTCCTTCAAGTCCAATAGACCTGGCTGTGAGTCCAGGCTCTGCTCAGACCCTCTGAGCCACCTTGAGACTGCTATTTCTCTGAGTATCTGTTTCTAGATGTTTTAAAAGGGGGAGAGTCGCAATTCCTTGCTCCCAGGATCACAATGCAGTAAAGAGCTTAGCACCCTGCCTAGTACATAGAACAAGCAGCGACTGTTCACTGCTGTTGTGAAGACAGTGTCCTGGCAGGTGACCTGTGCTCACGGCGTCCAGGTGCGTGCATGCGCGTGCACACACACACACACAGAGGGTAGGGCAGCAGACGGAACACACGCCCTGCTACGGGCCATTTTAAGGAGTCGGGGTGGGTGAGGACCCAGGCATGGTGGAGGGAAGAGGGAGGCAAGAAGCCTTTTTCAGCCTCCCTGGCGTCATCTCACAGTGCCTCCCTCAGGAGGGGAAAAGGGAGGGGAGTGAGAAGGCTGTTTAGCTGCGTTCCATACTGGCTGTGTCTCACACAACCGGCCCCACCCCGACAGGGGTGACTCCTGAGGGACAGAACGGGAGTGCATTCTCAGCCACCTAAATCTTACAGACTCAGTGCCTGCACAGGGAGACGGGTCCCCAGCCCAGGGTCCCAGGCAGCTTTCGTGCGTGGGGGTGGATTGACACACAGCCTGATGGTATTCACGCCCAGTGTGCAGACGGGTGAATTCACACCCATTCCTACACCGTCGAACCCGGTCCTGGGGGACAGCATGGCACCTGCCAACGTCACGGGTTGGGTGTGAGTTCACGGTAGATTCTCACACACCAGCCTCACAAGAGGCACTGCCGAAACCAGGCTTGCTGCCGCCTACTGTATGACCGGCCCTGTGGGCACAGCTGTCCTCCACCCGCCTCCCAAGACACCATCGGGCCCAGAGTGTGCCCGATGAGTCACGGGCCTGGGTCTCCCCAGCATGGGCGCAGCAGGGGGGCTGAGTCCGCCTGAGCCCCGGTGCCCAGCTCAGGGTCTGGCACAGAGCAGATGCTAGTGAATGAACGTCGGGCTGGATGAATGAACGAATGACTAATGCCAGCTCCCTCAAACCACGGGCTACACCGTCTGAGCCTGGGGGAGGGCAGAGCCCACGGGACCCCAGAAGAGGCCTCCACAGCCGAGGCTTTGGGTCCCAGGGTCGATGGGGGAGGGGGCGGGGCGGCCAGCTGCCGGGGCGGTGCGGGGCTCCCCTTCTTCCCGAGAAGGAATCTGGGTCTCTGGACTGAGCTGGTGACGGGGGCTGGGGCGGGGGGTTGTGGCGTCCCGGATGGAGAGAGCTGCAGGACCAGGGGGCGCGTCCCGGTTTGCGTTGGGGGTGTGGGACCAAGCGGCGGCCGCGGGACATCCCCTTTGGTGGGGGAGCCCGGGTCTGCCCGGGGCCTCCGGAGGGTGCACAGGGCTCCCAACGGCGGGACTGGCCCGGGGCGCCGCAGACCTGGCCCTTTCCGGCGGAGCCGTGGAGAAGGGGACGCGGTGTCCCGCGAGGTGACCGGGGGCGCAGGAAGGACTGGGAGCGCGCACAGCCCCCTCTCCACGCGCAGGAGGTCCAGCCCCGCCACCGCCCCCTCCGCCCTCCCAGGACCTCCGCCTACCTGCGTGAGGGGCTCACCTGGGTCGCCGGCCCCTCCTCGATACGCGCGAGTCCCTCCCCCGGGCCCCGGCCCTGCCCTCCCCGCGCCCGCCCTCACCTGCACGGCCCGCCTTAGCCATGTCCCGGGCGGCGGGCTCCGGCTGCGCTGCCCGCGCTCCTAGCGCCTCCCGGGCCCGGCCCCGGCCGCCTCCGGCCCCGAACGGACTCCGAGCGCCGCGCCCGCGCCCCCGCCCCGCTCGCCTCGGCTGCCGCCACCGCAGCCGCCGCCGCCTCGCCGCTCCCTCCCGCTCCCTTAAAGGCGCCGAGCGGCGGCCGCGCCCCCCCCCGCCCCCCCACGCGCCGCCGGGGAGGGACTGACGAACGAAGGCGCCCAACGCCGCCCCCGCGGGCCCGCACCCCCGCCCCGGGCCGCGGCCGCAGCTCTCCAGCCCGCTCCGCTCCGGCCCGCGCGGCCACCGCAGCGCGCGAGGGGCGGCAGCCCAGGGGCGCAGAGACGCGGAGACAGCCCGAGACACTGCGGGCAGGACAGAGACGGGGCCCTGGACTGGGAGAGGGGCGCAGAGACTGTGAGACAGCACTGGAGAGAGACGCTCCTAGGGCCGGAACGCCGAGGGAGAGGGACAGAGAAATTCAGAGGAGACCAGAGACCCAGAGCCCGGCTCCGGGAGAGAGGGACAGAGGGAACGGGGAGAGGAAAGAGGACAGGGACCCAGGGAGGCTCCCACGAAGCCAAGAGGAAAGTCGCTGTGGGATCAGAGACAAGAGAGGGACCCCCTCCATCAGCCCCCACTCCAGGGGCTCTGAATCAGTTATAGCGTCTGACCTAACCTCAAAAGAGAAGGGATTCCCGTGATTTTAACCCTCAAGGGGTAAGTAAAACACTTGCACATCCACCTGGGGTTCCAGGCTGGGACAGGCTTTGTGGACCCCAGTGGCCTGGTGGTGAGCAGTACCCGCCTTCCACGTCCCAAACCGGGATGCAGAGATTCTAGTGGACAGGCCTCGTGGGCCGCGAAGATTTGGGTTACGACCTCTGCTTAGGGGCAGCAGGGATCCACAGTCCAGCCCCAACAGAGGGCAGGAGATGGCCAATCAACCTTCCACTGAGGCGGTGCCCTGCCTTCCCCCAGAAATTGGTAAGGCTGAAGCCCAGTTACCATCTATATAGCCAGGCACCCAACCCACCCTGTCCCATTCCACTTAACAGGGAAAAGGTCAACTGGAGAATTTCATCCATGGTCCAGGCTGCAGGGTCGCGCAAACTCCTCTATGGAAACAGGGCACACATGGGGTTAGATGGGGCCTCTCAGTCAGGAGCCTCCTCTGCTCCTCTGGGGCTTTGACTCCATTCACAAGATTCCTGCTAAGCAGTCCTTCAGCTCCTGGTTGGTTACCTCCAAGGACAGGAAGCTCAGTATCTTAAGTGAGAGTTCTTCCTTTTTTAATTTTTTAATTTTATTTTTATTATTATTTTGGCCAGTGCTGGCCTTAAGAATGTTCTTACTGGCTTGAGCTGAAATCTGTATCCATGTCCCATCCATGAGTTCTGCTCTGCCTTCTGACAGCTCACCCAACAAAACCAGGGCTTCCCAGGGCCCTCTACCCAAACTCCCTAGTACGTACGGCTTCACCCAGGGAGAACAACCACCCACATTTGCCAGGGTTCACCTCCCAGGAAACCCAAGAGTTCCAAGAGCTCTGGATCCTAGAGCCAGATGACAGCACCAACTCCAATAGATGAGGAATTTCCGAAGCTCTGGGCTCCTGGATCCAACGCTGTTCACCAGCACCTGCCATTGGTTACCAGCTAGGAGAGCAAGAATGGACTCTGCAGCCTTTCCCCACTACGAGGATGGGAGTGGGGATGAGAATAGCAAGGACTATTGATTGGACAGGTGGTATTTACCCTCATGTACTCTCTCAGCTACACTGCATTATGGTCAGTGTACACATAAGGAAGTGGGGGCTGAGAAAGTTCGGTGCTTGCGGTCATGGGGCATTCAATTTCAGGCCCCTGTGCTTTGTCTGCTGGGCCTCACTAGCCTCACCCTTCCCTGAAGCAGGAGGCAGTTCAGAGGCCTGATAGCCTGGACAATGTCCAGGCTTGGCCACCTGGATTATAGGTGTGAGTGGTCACGCAGGAGACAGAACACTGGTTGCAGAAGCAATGCGCCTGCCACAGAGGGGACACGCCCAGGCCTGAGCTCCTCCCTAGCCCTGGCTCACAGCAGCAGCAGTGACCAGAGGGCATCAGGGGCCCTCCTGCTTCTGGGCACAGCTTCATGTTGTGTTTGTGTGTGTGCCTAGGTATGTGTGCATGGGATGTATGCATGTGTGCTTGTGTGTGCTCAGGGAAGCATGCATGGGTGTGTGGGTGTGTGTAGGCACACTTGTACACACAGACACGGGCAAACACCTGCTGACAGATGCTTCCTGGGTGGGCACCCAGACCCCTTCCCCTCCCACCACTTAGTCCTCACAAACCCTAAACTAGTCACCCAGGAGGGCCTGGGTGGAGCGGTTAAGGGGAGGTGCCAAGTTGATGGGAGTTTCAGAAATCATCTCTCCAGACCACTCCACACCCCACTTCTCAGATGGGAAGACAGTGAGCCAGATCTGTCCCCTGAAAACCATGACTCAGAGGCCTAGATCCATGGTTCCCCTCTTTAAACCTTCACCCCAGCCTCTGTCTGCCCCCAAGGCAGCTCCTGAAGGCACTGACTTACCAGCTGCCAAGGAAGTGCCAGCCCAGCCTTCTGACAGAGCAAACACATCAGGACTCAAGGCCATTAGATTAACTGATGGGAGTTAACTTCCTGCGTCAGAAGAATTGTCCTTAATTGAAGAAAGGGATAACTAGCAATTTAGCCACGCTGACCTCTGCTGCCCGGAAGAAAGAGAGGCAGGAGCCAGCCAGGGCCTCCAGGGCCTCCCAGCTCCCAGTGACCAGAGTTACTGTGCCAGGAGTCCAGACCAAATCCCTTCTCTGAGACCTGGCACCCACGCCCTTTCCTCTGACCATAGCTTGTTCTGCTCCTGCCTTCACAGTGGCCAGCTGCTCCCGGGCCCAGGCAAGCATTCTAACCCAGTGAACCAGTAAAAGTGAGCGGGGGCCATCCTGTCAATGGCCATGGAGGACGTGTGCAGAGATGTGAACAGGTTGGAGAGCTCCAGGCAGGTAGGAAGTGGGAGCTGGCTGCAAGACAACTCCTTGACATGACAGACCCCAGGCCTGGCTATCCAGCCTGGACAGCTGGTGTCAGCACTTGGAAAGCTAAGTGACAGTTCTTAGGAGCCAGCATGGCCCCCCTGAAAGCTAGACATGCCAGGCAAAGCTCGTTTCCTATTTGGACACAGTTATAACGACTAGTGGAGTTGGGTATTGCCGTGCCTTCTGGGTCTGGGTTGGGGCACAGCTGCTGCCCAGCTCTGATGGTAACTTTGCAAACAACAAAGGGAGTCAGGAGCAAGACGATAGCCTGGTCCAGCGGCTTACCCCGGTCCACTCCCTGATGGACTCAGTGGACGGGGCCTCCACCTCCCTCCAGGACTTGAGCTATGTCAAGCATCTCAGCAAAAGTGCTCACAACAGAGAATAAGCTGCATAAGAAGGCTGCTGCTCATGTAGACTGGACAGAAGCACGGCCATTCACCATGGCCTTGACGAACTGGGACCATGGGCCAAAGTCATTCACCATGGCCTTGACGAGCTGGGACCATGGGCCAAAGCCAAGAGGATGAGATAAACATGGACAAGCAAGAGAGGCCATCCTCCCAGGCCAAACACAAACACCCAACTAGGAGTGTTCACTCCCACTTCAAAATTTCCACAGCCCCTTCCATCCTTGAGTCTCACTCCCCGGCCCATATCACATCACTATGTCTCACCTGGACCACTGGAAGCACCTCTTCCTGAGGTGCTCCCAGCCTGACTCTGCACCCTTCTTCACCCCCTCCTTTCTGGTTCCTATGCTTTGTAGTCTCATGGTTGCTGTCCGCTGCCACGGGAACCACCTCTAATCACAAAAGTAGTCCCAGACACTGTTGCTCTTCCTTGGAGCCTTCCAGAATCACTCTGAGAGTAGCTGGTTTCTTCTCACCAACTCCTTCTTGCCCCAGGATACCCCCAGTTCCACCCAGCATCCAGAACACTGAGTGGAACATGCCCTTCCATCCAGAACTACTACTCTTCTCTTCCTTCTCATCCTCCCCCTTCTCCTCCTCCTCTTCCTCCTTCTCCTCCTCCTCCTTCTCTTCCTCTTCCTCCTCCTCCTTCTCCTCTTCCTCTTTCTCCTTCTCATTTTCCTCCTTCTCTTCCTCTTCCTCCTCCTCCTTCTCCTCCTCTTCCTCTTCTTCCTCCTCGTCCTTTTTCTCCTCTTCCTCCCCCTCATCCTCTTCTTCCTCCTCCCCTCCTCCTTTTCCTCTTCCTCATCCCCTCTTCCTCCTCCCCTTTTCCTCTCCTCTTCCTTCTCCTCCTTGCTCTACCTCCTCCCCCCTCTTCCTCCTTTTCCCCCTTCCTCCTCTTCCTCTTCCCCCCCCCTCCTCCCTTCCTCTTCCTCGTTCTCCTCTTCCTTCTCCCCTCCTCTTCCTCTTCTTC